>NC_068365.1:66164403-66229403 GCF_020536995.1 Dreissena polymorpha | reverse complement strand
CAACGAAGCTTCGAAACAGGAATCTAAAGAAGGTACTGTTGGCTTTATTCTTAACATAGACGATTTATATTAACAAGTCGAGTATCTGTCACAAATTATAGTTTTGATAGTTTATGTTGCGATTTTATTTTGTGTCTACCGAAACAAAGGCCAAAACGTGTCCAGTGGATTTGTCTAAAGCTACGGTCTTAATTCCCATTCGTACCATATACAGATACGTTTTAGGGACTTCAGTTTTCCTTACCAAATATAGGCAATTATATCAGTCACAACTTATCAAGATTAAACACGGAGTTGCACGCTATTTATACGATAGACAAAGAATATGCAAAATAAAGATACACTAGTTCAATACGGTGCTACTATATAAACATTATTAAATAATCACGCATTCTAAATTTGTTAAAGAAACGTATACATACTACAGTACGAGTTTCCGCGTACCACATGTTCCTGCGTAACACTCTACACAAATTGTAAAAGTCATGGAAGATCGAAGCGAGTTGGCTTTAAGATTTTTCATATGGATACTGTGACGTGTTTCATCACAGTGAATAAAACTGTTCCAAGAGCATACGCTTCTACACAATTGCTTACAGTCTTTGTACTATCTATTTACTGGGTTCATTCATTTCGCTATCCTTGCGGTTAACGAAAGCTATAACACACCTACAATGATGCTGTCATGTTTGTATACAGGTATTACTGTATTTTCTATTTTTTAAACTGCACTTTTGGAAGGGCACACTGTCTGTTGTCCTTGTAGAAATGAAGGCAATCGCGTTTGTTAGAATTATTAAATAATATTGGTTCATAATTGTAAGTGCATGTGTAATAATTGTATATACTAAATTAGTGCACGTACACGAATGCGCCGTATACGCCTTATTTCGTTGCAAACTCATAATTTAATCCATTTAAATCTAAATTATCAACGTATACATGTGTCAAAGATACCGATACCCGAAAGACATTTGTTTAGAAAGAGACCAATCCACTATGTGTTCTCGACTAAAGACTATACCTCAGCCAAATCTGGTCGCAGTCAAAATGTGTTTCTTTAAGATCATCGAAACGATAAGTTCATTCAACTTTGAAAGATTGAGCGAGGAAAAAGTATTCGTATATACTTAAGTGTGGGACTTCTATATCCTGTAGTAGAAAAAAACTAACTCGAATCTGCCAAATCCGTTCTTAACGATCATCTAAATATTCAGGGCATTCAATTGTATAATCTAACGTATTTTTTTTAATTAGTACTTGAATATAAGATAAAGGTCAAATGTCAATTTCATTACCAAAATGCTATTTTAAAGATAAGTATATTCTAAAACGATTGGAATCATCACGAGCAATGGCACAAGATAGTATGATGACATCATTTTTACACAATGCACATGACATGGAAACTAGTCGATTGTTATTACGGATTGGAGCTTCAACACTTCACGCTTAACTTCAAATTTGACATTGAATATAGTGCTTTATTGTTAATTGCTTGTATTTTTTTAATTGAAGAGTTTGTTAAACTGTGCATGACAAACGTTTCAACATGGTTTAGATGTTGCCCTTAGGTGCATGGAGTGTCCGGACAAAACTTCGAGCTACACGCACCGGATCTCATAACTCACAATGCTTTATATATTTTTTTATATTGAGCGACTAGTCTAAATGTATTAATATTACTTGAAACACTGAAACGCATTATTGTTATGCCTTTTGTATGTCACATATACGAATTATTTCAAGTGCCATTATTTTTCATCAACATGTACGCATCAATGGTTTGGTTACAAAAACACGTAATTTGAACCCTTCGCTAATCATTAAGACAGAGTAGGTGAATCAGCACAACAGTTTAAAAAAATGACAGTTAACTTTCAATTTATAAATAACTGAAGTTATGGTCTGTGTCACCATAACAATTAAAAGTGTTAAAAATAGTATGCATGTTTATCAATTATATTTTCTAAATTAATATGAACTTATGAGATAATTACGGAGGTATAGAGGTGACATTCACTCCTCTTTTTAAAAATTGAACTCCTCTTTTCTCTATCTCGTGGCCACGACTTAGTAACTCGTGGCTACGAGTTAGCTATCTCGTGGCGACGAGAAAGAAAAAACGAGTGCAAAACTAAATTAAAGAGTAGAGCAATTAAAAAAGGGCGGTGAAGTAAATAAAGGAAGGATGCATTGAACAAAAGAGGAGAGAATTTAGAGATCTCGAGATCCCAACTTAGCTAACTGGTGGCCACGAGTAAGTCAGCCAATCAAATACTATCTTGTTCCCTCAAATTAATCAGCCAATGAAAACGTCCTAAAGGCAAGGCTCTGATATAACATAACATACTGCTATTAGTACTACAATTACTACTACTGCTGTTTTTGTTGTTGCTGCTGATACTGCTACTACTACTACTACTACTACTACTACTACTACTACTACTACTACTACTACTACTACTACTACTACTACTACTACTACTACTACTACTACTACTACTACTACTACTACTACTACTACTACTACTACTACTACTACTACTACTACTACTACTACTACTACGACTACTACTACTACTACTTCTACTACTACTACTACTACTACTACTACTACTACTACACTACTACTACTACTACTACTACTACTACTTCTACTACTGCTACTACTACTACTACTACTACTACTACTACTACTACTACTACTACGACTACTACTACTACTACTTCTACTACTATTACTACTACTACTACTACTACTACTACTACTACTACTACTACTACTACTACTACTACTACTACTACTACTACTACTACGACTATTACTACTACTACTACTTCTACTACTACTACTTCTACTACTACTACTACTACTTCTACTACTACTACTACTACTACTACTACTACTACTACTACTACTACTACTACTACTACTACTACTACTACTACTACTACTACTACTACTACTACTACTACTACTACTACTACTACTACTACTCTACTACTACTACTACTACTACTACTACTACTACTAATACTACTACTACTACTACTACTAATACTACTACTGCTACAACTACTTCTACTACATGTAAGTATTGATTGCCTCCTTTACAATTATTTTAAAAATTTCATTTCTGTTATATATAATTATGTTTTCATCTCTTAAAATAATTCATGACTTCAGCATCCAGCTTTAACTTAACGTCATTTATTTCATTGGTGGGTGCGCCGCACTGAAATGTCCGATTGAGACATTTGTGTTTTTTTAATTGGTCAATTGTATTTTCTGGGCGGATCTTTCGTTATGCCAGAATTAGAACTTCAATTTTTTGATTGGGTCGCCGTTTTCGGAGTGTAGCAGTTTGTCAAATCTCGTCAAATACACATGATTACTGCCGAGTCGGTATATGTCATATCGAGGAAAGCGTTTTTTACGAAGAGTTAGGTTGAATATACGTCGCGGTGTTTTAGGTTCATGGGGGGGGGATAAAATTCATTAAAACTTCGCTTTGGTTTTTCTTCATTCAATGTGGTACAATATGGTAAATTATATATCATTTTAAAGCTAAAGACGGATATAATAACATAAACACATTTTTGACATTCAATATGTGTGTGCTTTATTCATATTTTGGTTTAAAACCAATGCATTTTTACACTTATTTGCAAAATCTCAATCTCAAGTTAGGAAGGATATGCACTACCGTAAGTTAAATGAATACAAAGCTATATAAATACAAGGTCAAGTTAGCAACATTTCACAGACAATTATTGTCAATAAACAACACATGAGTTTTATTCAACTGCCTTTTTTGGAGTAGTAAAACAACTATTAACATTAATCAGCAAGAGATCGCACTAAATAGCAGAAATGACCACGTAGAGATATCATCACTTACCATATTTCAAATATTTTCCAGGTGAAAATTGTCCCCCACACGTCTTTTTTAGTTTATTTGACGTATTGTTTTTCTGGAGCCGAAGTGCATCTCACAAAATATCCATCCAACTTCCGTTGTTTTCACTTTCGTTATTAAAAGCTCCGTTTAAAAGAATTAGTTTTACTTTTAGATTGTTAAAGCGATGTATTATTATATATTATCAATATAATAGTATAGCGTGATGAATTGAACGGAGTTACTTATCGATCTTTCTGTCAGTCTGTATGCGTACTATTTTATTCGCAATAATAAAGTACATATGATTCGAAAACAATTGTAAACATTGGTGAAATGCTTCTTACATAGTTATTCTTTTGAGTGTTTTTGAGGTCTGATCGTGCAGTTTGCAAACATCAACGGAAAGATTACAATCCAATGCATTTGTCATCGTCAACCGTTTGGAATGTCAATTAGGCGATGCGTGAGTTTTTAGCATGTTTCTTTCTATTTTATTAATTTAAACATGGCTGCCCCCATGGTGATGAAATGACATGTGCTCGAGTCGACCCTAGAAGCGCAAATGATAACAGGTTGTAAAACATTACAGTAGACAATAAACAGCTAAATAGATTTATTTAGATTTATTTGTATTCATGATTGAGTGCACGTTGTTAAATCAGGATATTTTTTATACAACGAATATTTATATTCATGTATTTTAGTTTTTGCGTTACATGTGTTTATCTGTTTTAGCAAAATCAATGTTCATATGCTTATATGCTAATACATGTTGTTGTTTTACTTTATGTACAAGAAAGTTTCTTGTAAAAAATGAAAATTAAGAGCGAAAATCGTATTATTTAGTTTGAAAATGCATAAAGTATTTTTTTATTGTGAAGGTACCTTTTACGGGTAAAAAAATAATATGACAATACAATTCAAAAGCACATGCTTTTTGCAGACAGACTCCGCCCACTGGTTTGCAAAAGGTGGTTTGCATAACGCTGATCTATACACATTATGTAGAAGAATTGCTGAAATTTCCACAATCATTTAAATCTTCAAAACATTTAACTCAATCGCATTATTTATAATAAATATTATTTAAAAAAAAAACAACATAAGATTGTTTTTCTATTTGCTTTTAAAGCATTTGAAGTTACGAAATCAATGTGTCAAACATGAAAATACACAAACAATATTTAGGTGAATTACTTCTTGTAAAAACAAATTAACACCGTTTGATTATCATTGGTTAACCTTTTAAAGTTACCCAAACGGGTGTTATAAACATAACTGACCCAAAGTGCCCCCCAAGTTCCCAACATGTGGCGGATGTTTGTCCAGTAGTTAAGCAAGAATAATGATGCATTCACTTGTAAATTGAACCTTGAACCTTGAAAAATACATGCAGTCGTGTGTGTTTTTTTTATCACTTTCTCCGCCTAAATAAATACATTTTATAATATAGAAGGAACAACAGACAAGTTTTTGCATATTTCTGGTACTAATCAAATCAAATAACAAAAAATTTGACATATTCATCATCATCATCATCATCATCATCATCATCATCATCATCATCAGCATCATCAGCATCATCAGCATCATCAGCATCATCAGCATCAGCAGCAGCATCATCATCATCATCATCAGCAGCAGCAGCAGCAGCATCATCATTATCATCATCATCATCATCATCATCATCATCATCAGCATCATCAGCATAATCAGCATCATCAGCATCATCAGCATCATCAGCATCAGCATCATCATCATCAGCAGCAGCAGCAGCAGCAGCAGCATCATCATCATCATCATCATCATCATCATCATCATCATCATCATCATCGACGATGATTTTAGTAACGGGAATGTTTACTAAAATGTATTGGACAGTAACATAATTTTGAACCGCTCGTACGCCTGTAAACCGTACCGGGCGATTTATTTAGTGGATAAAAAAACCGTCCGATACAGTTTAGGAAACCGTCCGGGACGGTTTCATGGCGTGAACTATAGTACCGCATAGCGTTATTTAGCTAGTTTAGAACAGTTTTAATATAAAATGGCACGTTTTTGGAATCTTAAATATATACGCTTTATTCATGATGTTGCGTTTACAACAACTGGGCTAAATTTAATAAGCGAATATTCATAAGTGAACCGTTTGTCTGTGCATTTGCAAATAAATAATTTCATTTGCTGTGTTACAATTTAAACACGTTAAACAAGCACAAAATATTTGCTTAATGTGAGTTATTATTTCGCTTGCTAATTTCACGGCGCGATGTAATTCTTTGCGTTTCATTAGATGCATTTAAATCATTAATTTAAAATTAATCAGTTGCCGCACATGAGTAAATCTTATATTTTAGTAACAATATTAGCATGTATAATCGATCCTATTGAGAGTTTTGAATTTTTTATTTAAAACCGGTACACGTTTACAAATCTGTTTTTTATCTTATAGGGGTGTATTGATTCGTGTTTGTGTGGAAATGGCGTGTTTTTCTCAGTGTTTATATAAAATTACACGTTCGTCAAATCTTAAATATGTATTCTTTACAAAATATACATTATTTTTCGTTTGAAACATATGGACCTTATTTAATTCGCAAATATTCATGAATGAATCATAAGTATGTGAGTTTGCGAATAAATGGCAAATAAATCTTTATTTTCGTTGTTTAACAAATAATACATGTGAAACAGATAAAAACTATTTGCTACAGTTGATATGAGTTATTATTTTCGTGCTTATTGCACGACGCTGTGATTTCTTTGCGTCTGAGTTTTTCTTCTATGAATATATCGTATGCGAAAACGCAGACCATATAGAGAACTTTGGAAAATAAACACAATATGGCCAAAGAAGGAAAACGAAGAGTTATATCAGAATATTGATGTATAATACATATAATTCACAATGGTATCCGGACAATCGCTCCTACGGACAATCGCTCCTATGCTTAATTTGACAAGGCGGACAGTCGCTCCAACGATTTTTTGACAGGGCGGACAATCGCTCCTACATTATTTTGCCAACCCGGACAATCGCTCCTACATTATTTTGTCAACCCGGACAGTCGCTCCTATTATTTTGACTCCACGGCAAAACGTAGTGTACGCCGATCAAAGGCTAACACCTATGCTTAGCCGTCAATTAAAATTGCCAACTTGTGTCGAAAAATGCGAAATAAGCCAGATGTTTAATTCTGAAATCGAAAATGTCTGTACATTCAAATTTGCCAGCATGCTACATTTTATGAATTTCATCTTCAATGTATAATTGTTCTTGTCTATTTTGTGTTATTGTAACATATACATATAACATTTTATCAATATGTTACAATTCAACACATACAAAAATCGTTCAGTATCACTTTAACACACTACTTTAATAATCATAGAAATGCCGATTAAGAAAGCGTTCAGTGTCATATCAATCAATGGGTCAAATGTGAAAACAAAGACCTCGCCAATTGTTTACTAACCTTAATTCACTTTGAAGTGATCTTTTTATGGTTTGGTAAATTGACAAAATTGAGAAAAGTTGTTTCAGATTTGCAAATTGTCGGGTTCGTTATAATATTTGTGAGGAAACAGTATTACTGAACATTTGCCATGGTCTAATATAGCCATAATATGTATCTTTTGACGATTTAAAAACCTAAAAATTATAAAGCGTTGCAACGCGAAGCGATTGAATAATTTGGAGAGTTCTGTTGTTGTCGTTTAAATTTGTGAAACTACGATGATATAAGGTATAAAATACGCATCTTATGTATCCCTGGCAGGATAGCTCAGTTAGCAAATGCGTTTTTTACTTCGAGTCCTGCTGCGGGCTACTTTTTTTTTCCTTTTTTAAATTTTATTTTTGATTTTTTACTGGAGCTTTTAAAATTTAATGTTTACATTTATCAATATAGAGCATTTAATGACAAACGTCAAAACCTGTCAAAATCTGTGAAAAGGCCCCTTTAATGTGACGCCAGTCTGTAATCTTTATGCACGGTTCTTACATCATAGGTGTCAAAGTGGTCATTATCGATTGATACTACCATTGTTGTTATAGCAATTATTGTTTAAATGCGGTGTTTATGTTTATTCCATTCGCAAAATGGCACTTATTTCAATAAATGTAATATAGGAACGAATGTCCCTGATAGGAATAATGTAGGAACCATTGTCCGAAGTGCCCTTATAACTACCTTATATTTACAGATTCGACAAGCTGTAACATAGTTTGTCAATAAGTAAATTAATAAATTAAAATCAAATTGATCGGCTCATGTTGAATCGTTTACAGGTTGGCAATTTTAATTGTTGGTTAATTATAGGTGTAAGCCTTTGATCGGCGAATAATATGTTTTGCCGTGGAATCAAAAAATCAAAATAATGTAGTAGCGATTGTCCGGGTTGACAAAATAATATAGGAGTGATTGTCCGGGTTGGCAAAATAATGTAGGAGCGACTGTCCGCCCTGTCAAAACATCGTAGGAGCGACTGTCCGACCTGTCAAAACAGCGTGGAAGCGATTGTCCGGGATTCATAAACAATTCCTGAAGATTGAGTTGCATATTTATGCCCCCCTTCGAAGAAGAAGGGGTATATTGCTTTGCACATGTCGGTCGGTCGGTCCGTCCACCAGATGGTTTCCGGATGATAACTAAAGAACGCTTTGGCCTAGGATCATGAAACTTCATAGGTACATTGACCATAACTCGCAGATGACCCCTATTGATTTTGAGGTCACTAGATCAAAGGTCAAGGTCACGGTGACCTGAAATAGTAAAATGGTTTCCGGATGATAACTCAAGAACGCTTAGGCCTAGGATCATGAAACTTGATAGGTAGATTGATCATGACTTAAAAATGACCCCTATTGATTTTCAGGTCACTAGGTCAAAGGTCAAGGTCATAGTGACCCGAAATAGTAAAATGGTTTCCGGATGATAACTCAAGGACGCTTATGCCTAGGATCATGAAACTTCAAAGGTACATTGATCATAACTCGCAGATGACCCCTATTGTTTTTCAGGTCACTAGGTCAAAGATAAAGGTCACGGTGACCCGAAATAGAAAAATGGTTTCCGGATGATAACTCAAGAACGCTTATGCCTAGGATCATGAAACTTGAAAGGTAGATTGATCATGACTCGCAGTTGACCCCTATTGATTATCATATCACTATATCAAAGGTCAAGGTCACGGTGACCTGAAATAGTGAAATGGTTTCCGGATGATAACTCAAGAACGCTTATGCCTAGGATCATGAAACTTCATAGGTACATTGATCATGACTCGCAGATGACCCCTATTGCTTTTCAGGTCACTAGGTCAAAGGTAAAGGTCACGGTGACCCGAAATAGATAAATGGTTTCCGGATGATTACTCAAGAACGCTTATGCCTAGGATCATGAAACTTGATAGGTAGACTGATCATGACTCGCAGTTGACCTCTATTGATTATCAGGTAACTATATCAAAGGTCAAGGTCACGGTGACCTGAAATAGTAAAATGGTTTCCGGATGATAACTCAAGAACGCTAATGGCTACGATCATGAAACTTCATAGGTTCATTGATCATGACTTGCAGATGACCCCTATTGATTTTGAGATCACTAGGTCAAAGGTCAAGGTCACGGTGACCCGAAATAGTAAAATGGTTTCCGGATGATAACTCAAGAACGCTTATGGCTAGGATCATGAAACTTCATAGGTACATTGATAATGACTGGCAGATGACCTCTATTAATTTTCAGGTCACTAGGTCAAAGGTCAAGGTCACAGTGACAAAAAACATATTCATACAATGGCTGTCACTACAACGGAGAGCCCATATGGGGGGCATGCATGTTTTACAAACAGCCCTTGTTTACAAATGCATTTACTGTTCGTATACATATATTATATATAAATTAATGTATGGTCACCATCCTCTTCCGTAAACTACAGCAAAAGTATTAATTTATTAAGTGCATCTGTTTTTAATGATCACCCCTGAATTGGTGGCTGCACTGTGACCACAGCAGGGTGTCAATAAACATGGGTATAGCACACGCGTTGGGTCCGAAAATGCAGTAAAGTAGGCCTTTACAGAGGATTTCACAGTATTATATTATATATTTGTTTATTGACACCCTGCTGTGGTCACAGTGCAGCGACCAGCATCAGGGTTAATCAATAAAAACAGATGTACTCAAAAAAAAACCTTTAGTTAATTAATTGCCACCAATTATCGCAGTATTTGTAATATTCAGTATTTAATATATTAATACTATTGAGGCAAAAAAATCACACAGCGCCGTGAAAAAATCTATATAAACACTAAGAAATACATATATATTTTCTATTTTTAAATATATACCTCATTTCCACACAAGCATAGAGGTCTCAGACAATATATGCTAATATTGTTAATATAATCCGGTCTACAAGTGTAAGGGAAATGATCAATGTTATTTTATGCTTTCTGGTGGTTTATTGGAAAATATCAGTGAATTAAAACTCATAATTCACCGTTTAAGACCGTACAATTAACAGTGGAAATAATTGATAATTTGTATTGTTTTACCGGAAATATAGTTTGGGGAAAAATACCAAAATAATCATTTGTAAGCATAAAATAAACATAACATTTGTTGGATTCGGTGAAATATCAATTTTAATTTACTCGTGATCATTTACAAAATTATATATTATGATCACTCGTGAACTAAAATCAATATTCCACCAAATCCATCAAATGTCTTCTATATAATTAATGGTTTAACTACATGTAGCGAAAAGCAAACAAAATAACGACGCGCCGTGAAATTAGCAAGACAAAATATCTCTCAGTTATGTTAAACTTTGAACTTAAGCAAATAATTTTGTTGATTTATCGTGTATAATTTGTAACACAGCAATCTATAAAATTATTTATTTGCAAATGAACACATTAATGATTCATTTTTGAATGTTCGCTTATTAAACAAGGCCCAGATGTTGTAAACGCGAATATTTCGTTAAAGAAGCTATATTCAATAAAATAAGATTTGAGAAACGTGCCATTGTAAATAAAGACAAAGAGAGAGACACACATATTTTCAGTTTTTTTTCTAAATTTAATACTTCTTTTATACAAAAAAGAAGCATTATTAAACGCGTGCTTGTAAACAGCTTTCAATGTTTTTCCTCAAAACTATCAAGATCGATAAAATATGCTTATATTGTTTATAAAATTTAAGATTTACAAGTTTAAGGCAAATGATCAATGTTTAATGATATAATTCAATTTAATAAAACGCAAAGAAATCACAATGTGCCATGGAAATATTAGCTCACTTTAATATCAGCAACAGATGTGTTTGTTTAACGTGTATTATTTGTTACACAACACAAATTTAATCATTGATTTGCAAATTAACCGACTATTGATTCATTTATGAACATTTGGTAACTAAATAACGCCCAAATGTTTTTAACGCAAAACATAATGAATATGTCGTTAAAGAAGATAAAGTTAAGATCTGGAAAACGTGCCATTTTATAAAAAGTTAAAATACAAATTCTGTTTTTCTACCTTTATATACACAACATTATCTATACGGTCGGCGTTTTATCGTCTGCCTTTTAACGAGTGCGCTATAATTTTATTGAAGTCAGTTGCCACAGAAACATGATTTAATTTACTTGATCTTATGCCATAAAGACTCTTACATAGTGTATAAAGTAAAGTTTATCATTTCGTATTAATGTATTCAATGTACTCGAGTTGTTAAATCATTATATATATTTTAATATTAGACTATATTTTTAATGAAACGACGGTAATGATAGCAAAAAATATCTTTTTAACAATGATGTTCTTCATATATCCTGATTTCGATATCTAGAATATTTACGCGTATACTCAAACTGCATGTGTATGTAGATTTAACTGATACTGCTTTCGATCTAATCACACGTTTATGCGTTTGTTTTCAGCGCGTTTTCTAAATGAAAAATCAAACCACAATGACGGTGTAACACGTCCCGTTAATTTTAATGTACTCAACAATTTAGCAATTAATGACATCATTCATGAATGTAAATCCAATTGACATCCCGCCTGGACGGCGGCATCCGGATTAATTCAAAGTCTCACTTAAAATTTTACCCGACGTCGGGCCCGGGAACGAATCGAGTTGAGATCGAAACAAGATCGGACGATCAACGCACGGGTATCGCCCAGCGATCGCCTGACATCGGATTCATTGAACGTGTATCGGCAAAAGTAAAGGTATTTCCCAGAGGCATATACATCGGCCGGCGACCGCTTGATTGCCAGAGGGCCTCCGCACGATGCCCGACAGACGCCGGACGATGATTGTGATGATGCACGTACAATGAATCCGATGTCAGGCGCACGCCGGGCGATAACCGTCCGTTGATCGCCCGATCTTTTTTCGATCTCAACTCGATTCCTTCCCGGGCCCGATGTCGGGTAAAACAAACTATGCTATAAAAAAATATTCCGGACGCCGCCCGATGCTACAATATGACCCGATGTGCGTGCGATCATCGGCCGGCGCCAGCACGATGAGCGGAAAAAAACGTCGGCCGCTGATCGGATGGTGATCGGTGTCTATTTGTGACTGAGGTTTTAAACTTTGTCAATCATCGGACAACGGACGGCTCCGACGTGTCCAGTCTTCCCGATGCCTGTAGATCGGACACATCGGCCGGCGACCGGATTATCTGTGAGGCATAAGCGGTTAGAAAATAGCAAAGTGGCTTCTTTGCCTACAGATTACGCGATATTGCGGGTGATTTTATGGACTTTTTAATTCCCTATAACACAGGTTAAAGGGGATTGTGTCATTAAGGTATAATGGAAATGTAGTAATTATTAGTTAAAAAAAGATAGCTATCTATAACGGGTATATCGGTACGTTAAACACGCTCTCAAACGCGTGCGCGTACCGAAATCTAGCATGTAACTACGTGTAAATTAACACGTCTTCACTGGTATGTACACATGTTATGTACTAGCATATCAACGACACATTTTACCACCACATATTTTGTACACGAAAAAGCGCTGTATACCTGGCATTTCGGTTAGATTTTACACTCTGTCGACGCCGATTGGGTACCGAAATCCCCATGTTCTAACGTATAAAAGTGGATTTCGTTAAGTTTCGCAAAGTGGGTACCATTCCATATTGTTGTTCATATACACGTGAAATAATTCACACTTAATAATTCTTATATGTCATGTCATTAAAAGTTCTGAAATAAATTAATATTCTTTAAGGGGGATTTCGGAAATTCTAAACATTGAAGCTTACACTCGCACTTGTCAATACCACATTTCCGCGTTGAAAATGGTATACATTCAATTCCGCTAACTTATCTTTTGATCTCCAAGTGTGGATTAAAAGCGCTTATTGATGTCACCATATGTCTGCACATGTGTAGATACCTTCATTAAGATAATATATCACTCGTCAAATTCTTATTACAGGTTTAATGGAAATCATGACCCACTGAGTTTGTATTACTCTTAGAACAATGCAGATTAACTTTGCTTCCATTAATAACCTTATAACTGATAAAAATATAATAAAACAATAAACACGAACTATTATGTGATGATCAGATCGATACACATTTAATATAATTCGATCATTTACGCTAATTATTACAAAAAAATAATAACAATACAATCTATTCCAATGCCGATGTTGTTGTTGTGTGATATAGTTCTTAATTCATTAATCGTGTTTTAATACCCATTTTAGAAGTTCTGGCTTATTTTTTAAATAAAAACATGACTTACATGACTAATTGCAAAAATTGGCCATATCAGTAACCAGCGCTTTTGCCAACCGGTGACTGCACATGCGCGAAAAATAACGATTATTAACAATAACAATCATCTTGTTTAAAATCAATTGGCCTCTGGTACCCGATATTTACATTCTTCCTTATAGATTCGCTTTCTGGTACCAATGATTTACCTACTTCATTAAATTTTCTCCTTTTGGAACACGATATTTACCCAATTGATTACAATTTCCTATTTCTGGTACCCGATATTTAACTTCTTACTTATAGTTTCGCATTTCTGGTACCCGATGTATACCTACTTCCTTACAGTTTCAATATTCGGTTACCCGATATTTACCTTCTTCTTTATAGTTTCTATATTCGGTAACCCGATATTAACCTACTTCCTTATAGTTTTGATATTCGGGTACCCGATATTAACCAACTTCCTTATAGTTTCCATAAAGGTTTCAATATTCGCCTACCCGATATTTACATACTTCTTTACAAATTCGATATTCGGGTACCCGAGATATACCTACGTTGTTATAGCTTCGCTATTCACATCACATAACATGGTTGTTACTTGAGCCTCATTCTGGTGTAACGGGGCTTTTTGTGCATAAAGTTTCATCCCATATTAGCATGTGCATTCCGAACAAGCTAACCAGGGACGATATGCTTATATCGTTTCTTACTCTTTTGAAAAAAGTCCCTTCTTAATGAAAATCTGGTAAAGTTTCATACAAAATTAGCATGTGAAGTCCGCACAAGCGAATCAGGGACGGCACTTACCGCTTGTAACGGATTTTACTTTTGAAAAAGTCCATTGGCACAATAAATAATCCCGGTTGTCCTGGAACAAGACTCAATTTATGGAAATCGTATTTCCTTTTTCGTCACATTGTTTTCCCAGCTAGTAATTCAAACAACCAAATGGATAATCCAAAGTATTATACTAAGTACTATTTGTACAATTATTAAAAGTAATTGTTGTGCGGTGGTGTGTCCGATATGATTATTCCTGTTTGACTCCAAACTTTGTAGTTTATTGAGGATCACATTGCAAAATGTAATTCGTGTTTCTTTATTTTAAATCTTCATGAAATTACGTTTCAACTATAACAATGTAAATTACTGTTACTGTGATAAAATAAATAATATTGAACATATAACTAATAATAATTTTAATACTACTAATACTACTAATAATGCTAATGAAAATAACAATAATAATATTAATAAAAATTATTGTCATGATCTTTTTAAACAAATAAGTATTTTTTTCTGTAAAGGGCAACCGCGCGTTTGCAAAATGTAGTCCCCACACAGAGCCGACATTTTTCTAACCGTTTAAACGCGCGGTTGCACTTTACAGAAAAATACTTTGTTTAAAAAGATTATGACACCTATAGCAAACTCTCACGAATGATCGGGCTCTCCACTTTATCCATTTAAAAATGATAAAATATTTTAAAAGTCATCATTCAAAATGTTAACTAGGTCGCGTTTTATTCTCCCAACACAGATCTTAAAAAGCCACGCGGTATAGGCACCGTGATTAAACAGTACGCCAGAACGATATTTTAGGGAGAAAGATCGATAAGTCACGTGGTATAGGCATCGTGATTAAACAGTGCGCCAGAACGATATTTTAGGGAGAAAGATCGATAAGTTCAAGTTAATAAATTTAATATTTAATCATTTGCAAAACTTTGAAACTGTCCATTTAAATAATCAACTGGACTTGAATTCCTGTTAAATCTGCGTTAAAATGTTGCACTTCGTTAAAGGAGAACTCACAAAAACATATAAGAAACGCGTTTCATTAGTTCGATTAATCGGATGAGGATTGTGTTTCTCATATCAGATGGTCGTCTTTTTAAAACCGTATGATACATTTAAGCCTCGTTCTGGGAAAACTGGCCTTAAAACATATACGTAAAGTGTCGTCCTAAATTAGCATTTGCAGTTCGCACAGGCTAACAAGAGATGAAACTATCACCTTATATGTTATTGTTGGTTTAAAGGAAGTGTCTTCGTATCAAAAATCAAGTTTAGGCGGAATGTGTCGTCCTTGATCTTCAACGAGGAATTTAAAATGGTTTTCTTTTGAAGATCACGTGATAAATTATGATATATGCAGATATCATTCAGTGTGTTTAATAAATTGCTACATTTATGCGCTGAAACGATCAGATAATATTGCCAACTAAAATGTGCTCAGTTTTTTAGAAGATAACACATTTTTGTTTACATATGAGCCGTGGTCTAGGAAAACTGGGCTTATTTCATGTGCGTAAAGTGTTATCCCATATTTGCCTGTGCAGTCCGCACAGGCTTATCAAGGACGAAAGTTGTCGCTTGAACGAATTGTGTCGTTTAAAGGAGGTCTCATCCAGAAGAAAATACAGAGCACATTAATTGGACAAGATTTTCGCTAAGAAAAACACCATACCGTCGGAATGTGGACTGCACACTCTCATCTGGGACGACATTTTAAAAACATGCATTAAGCCCGTTTTTCACAGAACGCGGTTTAATTAATGCGTCTACTCTGAAACACAATCGTTGGTAGCAGTAACATGAGAAGAACGAAAAGCTTGAGAGATTTAAATTTTCATTCAGACATATTGTTGTCTATCGGTTAACAAACAAATTAGTTATTATGCGCAGGACTTTAACCATTCCTTCACTCAGAGGTGTCGAATTGCCATACATGCGCGAACGATGATGACTCATTTTATGGCAATAGTAAAAGTTCAACCAAGTGCTATGTACACCGTATACAATAACAAATCAAACAATAAGCGACAGGGATATAAAGGAAAACTTATTGACTTACAAAAACAGTTGTTTATCAAATTGATTATAGATTTTGTTAACGAAGGTTTGTACGGATCATTTAGCAATAAATTATGTCTGTAACGAAAATTCAAAAGTATAAGCTGTAGGTATAGTGTGTTTAAAGGATCTTTTGACAGTAATGAACAGACCCCGTTCCCACATACTGTTTAGCACTATGGATATTGGTGTTTCATGACTCTATAATGCGGAAGTTATAAAGCATTGTACATGTCCGTCCGACCGTCTGGCCGTCCGACCAGATTCGACAGAATTATGACGCTGTGACTGTCCTTTTGCTGATAAATTAAACCCATTTATTTCAGCTCGATTTTGTCGAAAGCTTATTGAAACGCTATCAAGTCCGTTTCCTGGGTAAAACCAGTACGTTGTGTCATTGCGATAGATCTAAAGAACGTTCCCCGAATGGCGATCGAAGCTGACACTTCCCGGTCGCGAGGCGGACGTATCCAAAACGCCATTCTTTCTCAACTATAGAATAAATAGACGCCAAAATTGTAGTCAACTTCTTTTAAAAAAGCGTTGCGAATTATGCTAAATTTTTCACAATTCAACGTTATTTGTGATAGCAAGCCCTTTTTAATGTACTTGTGAATTGCCTGTGTAACAATATGTTTCATGTGGGCATCCCAGTTATGTGTATTTCAGAGTACCGGTATATACCGAAGTTCCTATTCCAGTACCCTTTTATGTCCAAGTAATCGTTTACAATTGACCCACTGCCGACTCGCAAGAAATGGGGACGAATGTCAGAATATCCGCTTCAAAAGTTCAAAATTATGTGTATTTGGTATTTTGTTGTGCGTTGGGGACACTCGAGTTTGCGTAGGCAAGACCGCAAGTTGGATACGATTAGTATAAACTAACTCTTATTTAGACGCGATGTGTATAACTGTAATACATGCATGTGCGGAAAGTGTTTTCCCATATAAGCCTCTGCAGTCTGAACTGGCTGATCAGAGATGAAACTGTACGCTTTTACGCAATTTTTCGTTTAAAGAAGGTTTGTTATTAAAAAAAATCCAGTTTAGGCGGAAAGTATCGTCCCAGCTGATACTTAAGTCGCATGCATTAAACACAGTTTTCCCAGAACGAGGCTCACGTAGTCCTAAATAGTGTGTGTACTCAGCTTCTCTTAGACTGCGTAGCGGACTAGGCTCAATATGCAAAACACAATACATTTGTATTAAGTGTCGTTCCGTATTAGCGCGTGAAATATGCACAGGCTAACCAGGGATTATAATTGCCGCTTACATTTAATTTTGTGCAGATTAGACCCTCTTAAAACAAACTTTTCTATAAAAGCGGAATGTGTCTTTCCTAATAGCCTGTTCGGTCTGCAAAAGTTAAGCTGTGAAGACACTTTATGCGTATGAATTAAGCCCCGTTTTCACAGAGCGTGGCTCCTATTTTACTTAAAGTTGTTATGTTATCTTTCAGGGAGTACAAACAGAGAGTACATTTCGAGCACCAGCGTGTTGGTACCTCTGCATCCGACTTGCAATTGGTGCCTAGTGTTTGTTATGTTGTCAGTTTCAGCTTACTTAACGAAGAACGAAGAAACCGAGAAAATCTCTTCCACTAAGGACCTGGTTACTAGAACCGAGGCGTGTGTCGTTTCTTTGACAATAGGCTGAGTTGAGTCATATTTGTGGGGTATGGTATGCTAGTGTCTGGATACATTTGCGATGCAGGAGAAAAAAAAAACGTAAAAGGTGTTTTTTTTAACAATTTAGCCTTGCTCTGTGAACAGGGTGTTTAGTTCATGTGCGTAAAATATCGTAACAGATTAGCCTGTGCAGTCCGCACAACCAAGGACGACACTTTCAGCTTCAACTGGAGTTTCGATATGAAGAAACTTTCTTTAAAGTAAAAAAAAAACATAACAGCGGAAAGTTTCGTCTCTTATTAGCCTGCGCGGACTGCTTATGCTAAATAAATATGGGACGACAATTTACGCACACGCATTAAATCCCCTTTCACAAAGCAGAATCTCATTTTTCAGAACATTTAGAGTTGAAGAATTACCGTTACATCAACACTTTGTTGACACAAGCTACGTGGAAAAAACTTAAATGTCATCATAGAGTGTTAAACTAGTTGGATGGAATAATTTTGAATTATGCAAGTAGGCAATAATTACATTGGAGACGCCGTCCCAATATTTTTTTATCGTTAAGACACTTAACCGATAGCACAATTTAACTCTGCCCATTTTCATATTAAGTCTGTACCTGACGGAGTTGAGTTTAAATCGTTGAAACCTGACACTATTTTATTACAATCCATTCAATTGAATGCCTGTGCCTTCAAATACCGAAGATATCAATAGAAATCATCAGACCATTCAGGTTTATTTCAATAGATTGTGTATTGGTATATTTTGAATTGAAGCACTGGGTATTATACTTGAAGTATTGGTTTCAATGATTTGTTAATAATGTGGAGACGCGTGAATCACTGCTGTTTATTCAGGCATTTATTTGTTTGTTATATTATTGAATCAACTCTCATGTGTAGGAAGCTATCTGTAGAAGTTTAAACACAGTGTTGGCAGGGTAACTAGTGTTAAGATTTACGCAGTTTATTTAATATTAGTAATGTTTTCTATTAATATATTTTTTATTCGTAGAAATAAATTAAACGCTCACCTTAAA
The DNA here is from genome assembly GCF_020536995.1 of Dreissena polymorpha. Lineage (NCBI taxonomy): Eukaryota > Metazoa > Mollusca > Bivalvia > Myida > Dreissenidae > Dreissena > Dreissena polymorpha. Next base: position 66,210,192 of record NC_068365.1, on the reverse strand, counting down.
CAAAAAATATGTATTTCATATCGAAACTATAATTATAATGTAACAAAGCATGGGTTATTTTACTTTTGTCTGACTAATTGACGGTAAGACAAATACGTTTTATTCTCCACCATAGTTATGTTTTTTTTAATCACTGAAAATATATAGAATACACGGATTTTGTTAAACGATAAATTACAGAAGATTGTTTAAGCGTTATACGTTGGTGCCGTAATAACCAAAGGCTCGTATTTCTCATTTCTAAAAAAACCCGCTAAAGTGCCAGTTCTTTTTAAAAAAAACTAAATATATATAATATTTCCATTTTAAAGAAAAGTTATGAATACACAAGCGATACTCTTGAATACTAAACCAGTGTGTGGCTATTTATTCTGAAAAATAATGCATAAGTACATACTGATTTTAAACAATCTGAACTTAATATATATTTAAAATAATAATCCGTAAAAGACAAAGAGAGGCAAGTCACTTTTATCAAGTTGACCATGTTCTTGACAAGCGTGTACCTTTATATACATTGATATTAACGTGCAATTATTTTTCGAATTGTATACAATAGTTTCTAGTACACTCTTTGGGCTAATCACGGTACATGTTTGTTGATTAGGAAGGCCTTATTTGTGTCAGAAGATCGGCAAAAAGCAAGGGGTATCAGAAACTTCAATCAATCATGCAGGTATATGATTGACATTTGCTTGTTAAATAGTTTTTCTTATCGATAGTTTATACTGAACATAAGAAATTCAAATACATTCTTAGAGATACAGGCCAACCGACTGAGAGACATACACAAATTGTTGACCACAAAAAATGACTGACAAAAAAGACAGACAAGATAGCCACATTTATAAATGTGGCGCGCTCTGTGACAACGGGGCTTAATTCATGTGCATAAAATGTCGTCCAAATTTGCAGGCATGTGTAGTCCTCACAAGCTTATCAGGGACGACGCTTTCCGCTTTAATTGTTTTGATTCGTTTAACGGAATACTATTCTAGAAAATAATCAAGTTTAGGCGGAACGTGTCGTCCCTGATCAGCCTTTGAGGACTGCACAGGCAAATCTGGGACGACATTTGACTTACATGCAAATAGCAAGACTCATATATAGACAAGCAAGCATGCAGTTAAGAATACAGACAGGCATCGCTCAAGCAAAAGAACAGTCATTATCCGGACAGGCAGAGCGGGCGAACAGTCATACAGACAGACAAATAATTAGACAGACAGACTAGACAACAAGGAGTAACTGATATACTATAGTTGGCTCGCTTAAGAACAAGCCGACTGGCAGGCATGGGAACGGATGGATCGGGGTCAGACTCACAATCAAGCAAGCTGGTCATCCACATTTACACAATGACACATGTTCGCTTAAAAAAAAACATTCAAAACAAACACATCCTTGATCTGATCAAACAGAGAAAAATAGGATTTAAAAAACCCCAGAGAAAATTAGGATTTTAAAAGAGACTTCAATCTATTGATTGTGTATCATATCTGATTTATAGCAGCGCCCTAATAAATTAATCAATTTTCGTGTATATGAAAACCGACTTTATATTCTTACAGAATTTAAAATATTCAATGCCAAGTATTATAAATAGATAAGTACTATTAATACATTTGGATTTAATATATTACATCAGCTGCATGTATGATTCGAAACGACAAATAAGATGTACTAGAACACAATTTATAAACAAAAAAGATATAAGTAATAAGTATAAATTTAACAAAATAGCATACGCAAAATGTATCGACCATTTTACGTAACTATGTAGATTATATACGTTACACTTATCAAAGCAATTAGAAAGTAATACAATATATGCATATCTAGATCCTAGAGTACTTCAACGAATTGTCTATACGAATGTCTGAAGTACTTGATGACAGTGGAGCTGGGAAGGGTACTATATTGAAACGGAGAAACATTGAAACGAGGCTGAGAAACATGTAGTGCGAGGCTTGCCGAGCGCTACAAAGTTTCGAGCCGAGCATGATAAACTTGATCTCTATCCGACACTCACATAATATTCTATTTATCCTATAATTTTGTGTTTTGTGTTCGTTTATCGTTCAAAAAAGGGTAAAAATACTTTAAAATGCAAAGAAACAGCCCTGGTTTTCCTAGTTGAATCGAAAGTGTTTGTTTACTTCAACGTCATCATTTGCAATGACGTCACATTGGAACATATAGTGTTCTTAAGATAGAGGTCGGAAAACCATGGTCTAAAAATAGCGATAGTATAAAGGTAAAGTTTATATAAATAAATGCGATCGTTGTTATACTATCGATTTTCATCTGGTAAAAGGATAAAACATCTCTTTACTCAACATCCTATCTGTTTTGAACATTGTGTTTTACAGTATGAGCTAATCAACATTCGCACGATTATATAGAACTTTATCGTGATGCTTGTTCACACGCACAAATGCTAATACTTTTGTAGATAACCGGAAGGCGAAATGTATCATAATATGCAAATATTAACAATTAAAATATTTTCGTAACCGATAAACAGACAAATATTGTTTGGCGGAATGTAATTATTAATTTTAAAATATTCAATGTTTCTTATGTACGTATGACGGTCAAAAATCTACGTGACATGAAAAACGCAGCGAGTCTGAATCACATTAAATTGTCACACAAATTTGTTTTATTGAGTTCCTTTATTATGTTTGTTAATGTCGGTAAATTTGGAAGCGACTTCATTAACAATCCCATGTATACATATATAACGTGACGTCCGTACGTTATTTTCATCTTTATACGGGTGCGTAAGCACATACCTCCATCTGCAAACACTAATATATATATATATTCCGCGGACGAAATAAACTATTGTCAAGGTCGCCGTGGTGTCATGGATATGGTGTCCGCCTAGCGATCTGCTTTGGTTCGGTGTTTGGTTCAATCCTCATGAGGGAGCGTTCCCCCAAAACACCAAGTACTGGCGTCAGGAACAGGAAACGGACCCGAGAGCGTTTCAAACAAGTAGAAAGCATTTTAAATGCAATCGAACTAAAATAAATAGGGTTAAGCTATGAAATTATTCCTAAACAAGCATATTTGCTTGCAATATTAAAGTCATGTTTTCTTAATGTTATAATTTTAAAGTTTAATTAACTTCAAACATTCTAATAAAAACAGTGTTTTATTTAATACATGTATGTGCAATATATTGTACACTGTTTCAGTATGAACTGCACCCCTATATTTGTATCAATGCAGCCAGTAAAATTTCATCAGATCTGACATAGACATAAATTTAACGTTAACACTAAAATAGAAAACCTCGGGATAAGCAATATGATTTACTATGGATTGCGAATATAACGTTATATATATAGTTGTAGCGTCTTGTCGACCGTAAGCAGCGACACGATCGCTTCAGGCAGTAAATATTTCATCGACCATTAACTATATCGAATATCGTTGAAGGAATATACTTTTCATTGCTGGTGTTAAATTCAGAATATTAACATGTGCGTGATAGTAGTCGAGTTGTGGACTTGTTTAAGGTTGTAATACTAGTCCGCACAGCCTTTTCAGGCACAACATTTTCCGCTTTAATGATTTTTTTGTTTCAACGTCGTGCCTTTAAAAAAGAAACTTCATGTTTGGCCGAAATACTAGACCCCGAAACACCTGCGTGGACTGCACATGCTAATCTGGTACGACACTTTACGCACATGCAATTTACCCCGTTTCCTAGAGCGCGGCCCGATTAGTTTTATCAGTCCAGGCTTTTGTTTAAAATGGGAGCCAATTGTTAATTAATAAGTAAAAATGCAGACCACCCAAGGTAACTGTAACGGATGTTTGTGACTATTGTTCTAAGACAAGCACTTTTCGATTGTTTGCAATTTATGATGTGTACTTCATTTACACACAAATAATAAAAGAACTAACACCACCACAGGATTTTCGGTGATTAATAAATATCAGCTTCAATCCCCGTTAAACCTGCGTCAAAAGGTTGCAATTTTTATATGAGTAACGTAACACGACCGCGGAAGAATGCGGATACAAAATAGTACGTAGTGTAGTTATTGTTATTTGAACCTTCGATGAAGCGTTCGTTCACCGTACGTGCTTCTACTCGGATACACATTCAGTGGTAGAAGTAAACATGTGAAGAAAGATAGTGACAGAGATGTTTGCATTTGCCTTCCGATATATTGCTGTCTATCGGTCAATAAAAACGGACTTTTATGCGTATGAGTAAGCCATGAGGTGTTTAATTACCACGCATACGTGAACAATGATGGCTCATTTTATTAAAATAATAAAAACTCAATCACGTGTGTGTTACAGAGTATATGAAGACACTGAATGCAATAAACAAAGGTTTATGCATAACACTTGAATAGCTTACAAACACCTATTACATAACAACTTGTAGTATAAATATTGTTAACGGGGTTTGGAGGGAGTATTGAGTGATGGAATCCGTTAGAACCGTGAATTCAAAAGTAATGATAGCAACAGTAGGCACGATGTGTTTCGATGTGTTTCGGTGATTATCTAACTGGAATGAACGTGCCCCGTGCACTACATAGTTGTGAACTGCTCTTGATATGAGTCCCGCTATGGGAAAACGGGGTTTTTTGCATGTGAGTAAAGTGTCACTTTCCGCGTTAATCGTATTTTTTTTTAAATTAAGTATTCTGTATGTGAAATTCCAGCTGAATGCACTGGGCAATCTTCGACGACACTTCTCGCACATTTATTAAGTCCCGTTTTCCAGAGCGTAGCTTATTATGAATGTTCATGCCCCTATACAGCGGGAGGCATTACATACGGAACGTATCCGTCTTACTGCCAGGCCGTACAATTGGTCCTTCCCACCGGATTTGACAGACTTTTGGCGCTTATCTGTCTTTTTTGCACTATATAATATATAGGCCTCGCTTTAGGGAAACCTGCATTAATGCATTTGCATGCGCAGTTCGTACAGGCTTATATGGTATGAAACTTTCCTTTTAAACTGAATGTTGGTTTAGAAGCGACTTCGTTTTAACAAAACAATCAATAAAGTCGGACAGTGGCGTCCCTGATTAACCTGTGCGGGCTGCATAGGCTACTTCGGGACGAATATTTACACATATACATTAACTTTTTCCAGAGCGAGGCCCATTTAGTCCTCAAAATTGTTCATAGATAATATCCGAGTATCCGTGTTGAATTGCTCATAAAACGTAGCATATATGCAACGTGTTTTCAAGGATGACTTAATCGAATATAGATTGTGTCCTAAATATCAGGAATTAAAAACCGTGCGATAACTCAATCATCGCTTTGTGAAAACTGGGCTTAATTCATGTGCGTTAAGTGTCGTCTCAGATTAGCCTATGAGTTCGCACAGGCTAGTCAGTGACGAAACTGTCCGCCTTTAATGTGTTTTAGGATGACAGGAAGTCTCTTTAGTTACGGCGGATAGTGTCGACATTGATATTCAATGAGGATTGAAACATGATTTACTTTTGAAGATCATGAAATATACTTTTTTGAATAATGACATATATAGATAACATTAAGTGGTATCGTACATTTGTTTATTCTGAAGCGATCAGAATAAAATGCCAACAATATCAGGCTCAGGTTTATAGAATATAACACACTTCTGTTAAAATATGTGCCGCGTTCCAAAATAACTGGGCTTATTGCATATGCGTAAAGTGTTATCCTGGATTTGCCTGAGTATACCTCACAGGCTTATCAGTGAAGAGACTGTCTGCTTTTATATCATTTGTCAATTAAAGGAGGTTTCTTACAAGAAAGCACATAGATCATCACCTAAACATGATTGTCGCTAATACATGTAAGATACTTACTTAAAACTAAAATTACTATACAAGCGGAAAGTGTCGTCGCTGAACAGACTGTGCGGACTTATGGTGCGACGCTTTACTCACATGTATAACAATCAGTTTTCACAGAGCGCGACGCATTACTATTATAGCCGGATGACTGCATTACTTAGAATGTTTTTTTTAAATAATATTCGGAGGCCGTACTTACCATCACAACATCACTTCGGATTGAACCCTATGATTGCAAACAGGTTAGCACCAAAAAAGAATGTAAAAAAAAACATTTAATTTTAATTTAAATGTATACCGTATTTATGACAATGTAATGCTTCTGAGCTGATAACAAAACTGACGCTTAACGAATGTTTTCATTTTGGAGATGTTTACCCTTAAGATCGTGACCATTATTTGCGTGTTATTTTAAAACAAAAACAATAATTCTTCACTGCCAGTGGGAGCAAGAACGAACTATACGACGAAGGTACATAGTCCTCGACTTAATAATATAAAATCAATAAACGAGCTAGCAATCGCTGGCAAGTTAAGATTCTTATTAAACAAATATATGCAAATGTACCAATTAAATTTCAATTACCGTAGCCGTTTTGATGCAAACAATATATATTTGGCTGAATGGCCATTGCTAAAAACTGCTATAACGCGTATGATCCTTGATTTATCACAATACCAAGGGGCATAAATTAACAGGCTTAAATATATGTATATCAAGTTTCAAAACTAAAGCGAAAATAGTATTTTTTCGGATTGGGTCATGGCTCCGCTAATGCCCGGGCGGTAAAGTTTTTTTGCTTAGGAATATGTGAAATGGATATATTCTTGATAATGAACACGTGAAATGCATATATTATTTATCATGAACGTGTGAAATGTATATAATTGTGATAATGAACATGTGAAATGTATATATTATTGATAATGAACATGTAAAATGTATATATTCATGTGTTGACTAATCCACGAAAAAGTAACAAAAAAAAATCGAAATGTCATGCAGACGAAAATAATTGATTTTACAGTAAGATATGCATGTGTATGTATTGCGCACTGCCAATCTCTTATATCTATTTGGATGTGTGCATACTTTTGTTTTGATTTTATTTGAACTAAGTATTATTCCAATTGCCAATTATATTAGATATCATGTAAATTTAAAGCTACAACATTCGCACAATCGTATCAGTGACGACGCGCATCGCCTACACTTGATTTTCGTTGAGAAGATACCTTAAACGAAAAAAATAAAAGAAGTGTTAAGTGTCGTCCCATATTTGCTTGTGCAGTCCTCACAGGCACATTCATTGAACCAGTAAAGTGTCGTCCCAGATTAGTTTTAGCAGCCCGCACAGACACATTCATTAATAGAAGCGTACAGTGTCCTCCCAGATTAGCTTGTGCAGTCCGCACAGACACATTCATTAATAGAAGCGTAAAGTGTCGTCCAAGATTAGCTTGTGCAGTCCGCGCAGACACATTGCTTAATAGAAGCGTAAAGTATCCTCCCAGATTAGCTTGTGCAGTCCGCGCAGACACATTCAATAATAGAAACATACAGTGTCGTCCCTGATAAGCGTGTGCAGTCCGCGCAGACACATTCATTAATAGAAGCGTAAAGTATCCTCTCAGATTAGCTTGTGCAGTCCGCACAGACACATTCATTAATAGAAGCGTAAAGTGTCGTCCCAGGTTAGCGTGTGCAGTCCGCACAGACACATTCATTAATAGAAGCGTAAAGTATCCTCCAAGATTAGCTTGTGCAGTCCGCACAGACACATTCATTAATAGAAGCGTAAAGTGTCGTCCCAGGTTAGCGTGTGCAGTCCGCGCAGACACATTCATTAATAGAAGCGTAAAGTATCCTCCCAGATTAGCTTGTGCAGTCCGCACAGACACATTCATTAATAGAAGCGTAAAGTGTCGTCCCTGACAAGCGTGTTCAGTCCGCGCAGACACATTGCTAAATAGAAGCGTAAAGTATCCTCCCAGATTAGCTTGTGCAGTCCGCACAGACACATTCATTAATAGAAGCGTAAAGTGTCGTTCCTGATAAGCTTGTGCAGTCCGCACAGACACATTCATTAAAAGAAGCGTAAAGTATCCTCCCAGATTAGCTTGTGCAGTCCGCACAGGCACATTCATTAATGGAAGCGTAAAGTGTCGTCCCAGATTAGCTTGTGCAGTCCGCACAGACACATTCATTAATAGAAGCGTAAAGTGTCGTCCCAGGTTAGCGTGTGCAGTCCGCACAGGCAAATTCATTAAACCCTATTTTCCAGAACGCGGATCATTTATAAAAAGTGTTTAACTGGAAATCGAGAGATCTACTGCGCGCAGATTGCGTGCGTTCCCAGCGTCAAATGTACCTTCGACGAGACCGACTGTTGCTTTGACTTCGCTGACACCTCGATAAGGGGGGTGGGGGCAGTTCCGTAGATGACCAAGGGCCGTCCTGAGAATACAGGTAAGATGTATCGCTAGCACAGTCTTCCAATAATACAGCAATATTAAATTAGCCGCGTTCTGAGAAAACTCGACTTAATGAATGTGCATTAAGTGTCGTTCCAGATAAGCCTGTGTAGTTCGAACATGCAAATAATGGAAACACTTTAAGAGTAAAGCTGATTTTTTTCTAAGAAAATACTTTCTTTACATGAAACATTCCACAATTATAGCGGATAGTTTCTCCATATGAGCCTATACAAAAGGAACAAGCTGATACATTACGCACATGCAAGTCTCTACTTTCAGTTTATGCGGAAAGTGTCGTCCCTGATTAGCCTTTGCAGACTGCAGAGGCTCCTCTTAGACGACACACTGAGCTTTTGTGGAATTGTTTGAACATTGAGGCGCTCATTTGTTTGCTAATGTAATATGTGTATTACTTTGATGGAGTCATCTGTTAAAAGATCCGGCATTGAATTTCTACGATAGGAAGCAATGTGGTAAATATTAATAAAAAGAGGCCGATTTTATGGTAATGTTTGTTTAATGGAAGTCTCCCCTAAGCGAAAATCAAGTTTATGGGTAAAGTGTCGTCTCAGATTAGCCTGTGTGCATTTCGCACATTCATTACGCTCAATTTCCCCAGTACAAGGCTGATATGGATTATTTTATGAGATCAAGGAATAGTGACAATTCACCAGAATCAATGTTATGTAGCCATCATTCAACCAGTTGAATCTTTAAGACCGGAAATAATGATGTGACGGCAACTTGATTTGCAATAAGTAAATGCTGTTTTATTGCAAAACTTGTTTAATTTGAATCATGTTTCTCGAATATGAGTGTATAGTTGTTTCGATCTTTTTTGTCTGAACCTTTAAGAATTTTGTGTTAATTTTGGTCGGGAAAAAAAAAAGTTTTCATACGGTTATTATTTATGGATATAATCGGACCCTCAATAGTATCAATACAATTCGTAAGAAGTGTTTATCCATAGCATTAAGTCCGGATCGACACTTAATTTAAAGTATTGATTCAGTATTTAATATCAATAATATAAATATTATAAATATATACATTTATGACCTCTATAACTGCATATAACTATATATATATATACACACATATTGACTTGTTTCTTACTTCAACCCTTACGACGGACCACATGGCCACGAATTCCTGAACACGCCCTCCTTCCAACGAAGTGACATACATATTCGACTTCGGTTCAGAGTACAGCTATATATACACAAATCGTGATTTTTTTCTAGATGAAAACTTCCATATTTTTCTCTATATTAAAATCTTCATATTTTGAAAAACCTACAACTTTGAAGGTTTTATGTTTTACAATTTATGTCTTCATTGTAATATTATTGGTGAACCAAATGTTTGTGCACGCCTTCCGTATAGAAATATATCATGTTATTTGTTTTGATAGAAGAGGTCCACAAAACAACCGTTTAAAACACAACAACAACGTTATGTTCACAATTTTAAGTACTCAAAACTAAAGGGTTTAAATTGTTCACTGGAATGAAATTCTTTAAAAAAAACGAGACACATCTTTATCACATGAGCCGCGCCGTAGAAAACGGGGCTTAATGGATGTGTGTACAGTGTCGTAACATATGAGCCTTCGCACACCGCACAGGGACGACACTTGACGCTTTTATGCATTTTTGTATAATAACTGTCTCTTCTTAACAAAGATCCACTCTTGATCGAAATTGTCGTTCCCTATAAGCATGTGCAGACTTCACAGGCTAACCTGCGATGCCACTTTGCGCACATGAATTAAGCCCAGTTTTCCCAGAACGCGACTCAATAATCTCAAAAGATGCGGCTCGGTAATAATTTGAATTTGCAAACGTTTCATTAAAATGAAGAATTAAAAACAATTCGGTCTTAAATAAAACAAACGATATTCTGCAACCCTTGTGAGCAAAAGAATGACATGCAATCAATATGTTATGAAATAAGAACATGTAAAAAAAGGTACATATTTAAGTTAATATGAAAACCATGTGAACGAAGAGTCGGGGACTGATAATATCAATAATTGGTAATGTATAGCTCTTCTCTTAAGTATAACCAAAAAGAAATGATTTCTAATCGATAGTCTACCGATATCCGATTACGTTTGTTTTGTGCTAAAACAGAGCTATATTTAGGGCGTTGAAATTTGACACCATTTCTTTTCTTTACAATCCTTTCATGTTAATGTGTGCGTATACAAATACCAAAATATCAATAGAAATCATCAGACCATTTAGTTTAAGTTCAGTAAATTGTGTATTGGTATATTTTGAATTGAATGCTAAAGTTAAAGCACTGGTTATTATATTTGAAGTATGAATTTAAATGTGTTGTTAATACTGTAGAGATACGTGAATCGCTGCTTTATATCCTGACGTTTATGTGTTCTTTTTATTGTTTAATCAACTCCAATGTAGCTATCTGAAGAAGACCGAACGCTGTGTTTGCAGGGAAACTATAGGTAAGATTTACGCAGTTAATTTAATGCTAGTAAGGTATTCTATTATTCTACGTTTCATAAAACATTTGAACTTTTACTATTATAACAAAACGGTAAAATCTGCAACTGTGCTGAAATAACAAAAATACACGTTAAATGTTGCGGTTTATTTTCATGTTCACTAGATAATAATATCTGAAAACCATATATGCCTTTCCTGTAGGTATTTAACCTTAATATAATCAACGTCGTTATTGAATGAGTTCGGTTACATACACAATAGAGATATTCTATTTCATAAAAAACTATGCATATGTATTGAACTATTTTTATGTGACTAAAATTATTAATAGTGAACTTGTATTGCTTTTGTTTGATATATATAATATTGATATTGGGCCAGAATGGTCCCCTGTTCGATTCAAATAATACCTTTTCTGGAAAATTTTGCAAATTAATCAATTTTCGCCCAATTTTATTTATTATCTGTGTTTCTCAATACCGAACACGTTTTGTAAAAATATTTAATCGCTAATGAATGCATCTGGAAAACGAACATCAATAGGTTATTAATATCAGAACAGAACACATCAGACAATATGTACAGTGGTTTAAAATTACTTAGTGATGAGCATACACATAGTGCATATCCTGCCTCATGTTACGTGTGTTCTTGTAATACGGCGAATAAAGCTTGGAAACAGTGCATACTGCAACAGCGTTTCAAATATAATCGTTAAGTACTGTCATGCTGCTTGGAAATTTGATACGATTACGTCATTTACATTTTGATACTTTAATTATAATAGGGTGTATACATCATTATATTATGAAAAGTATATTTTCATCTTATGCTCTGATTTGTGTTTGTTTGTATCGATTATATCAAGAGACAACTACACAAAATCACAAGCATAGTCGAAAACAAGTATATCAATTACGCGAAATATCACACACAAGCGATTCGAAGTTAAAGGAGTCGATGCTAGGATTATAACGTAACAAAATTCTAGTGCTAAGTATTGACGGATACTTAATCGTTCGACACATGGTTACATGTGAAGGGGTATAAATGAGCAGACGGCTGGTCGGTGTTTAGTGAGTTCCTTGACTTCATTGTGTTACTGCCATCCCGCAGTTTACCATGCCTTAAAATATAGATATATTAAATATGCATTCACTAGGTTTTAAAACATTTGTAAATATAACATGAGCTTTATGGTATAACGTGGCTTTGCATGATTTGATTTCACGTGATGCACGAAGTTAGTTCAATTTAAATTTTGAATCAAGTTGTAACTATTATCTAAATACGTATAACAAAACACAACAGTTTAATCGTTCGTTATTGATGTTTTTACAAAAGTATACACTATAATTACTGTTAATTACAGTATAAACAAGTTTTGAAAACAAATTTGACCAAAAATATTTTAAGGACAATTCAGATTATTTCGCTTCTACTTACTGTAATTGCTTGTAGAAATGGGGGTTTTGAGAGTTAGTCATTAGTCAATCGCAACAAAAAATTAAGTGGCCAAACAGTTAAAATCAAGCCCTGGGATAAGACCATGAATTGTAAAGAAGTGCAACAATGTGCGAATCATCACGCAATATTGCATGTTGGAAGCAACTATCATACAAGTGTGGCGTCTGTGGTTAGTGTTGAACCCTTTGTTCAGGTACATCTTACTAATATTACACGCCTAGATTTGTGTGCTTATATCTACATGTTTGCACAATTAGTTACAGCCATGTTAGTTAATTTCCTCAGTTTTGGGGATACAACATTTCCTGTTTGCGTTAAGTCAAACACAGGTGTACCGTAGTTCAGAATGCGACTTGATTGTCTAAAGGCAATTGTAAAATCTTCCTGATTCTTGAGATAACATTGATAAACGCAAGGACGATAGAGGTTTAGGCTAGTTAAATACAATATCTTTTGTTCGTAATTACCATTACAGCGCGGCGGTAAATATAACTTCCTTGACATGGATTTGTTTAAATTGTTATGAAAGTACTCATCACATAAGCTATTGGGGTTTATGTGTTGTTTCTGTTTTAATGCCTCGAAGGTATATACAGATGAAGCAAATTGACTGGGTTAGCAAAAAATAACGCACCATAAATAATCCAAATGTCAAATGTTAAAGGATGTAATTTACAGATTTACGTTTCACATCGTATATGCTTTTGTGTTCGACTGAAAAATAACAGAACAATTTATTTGTACATGATATAAATGTAGCGTATTAATAAAAATATACTCTAAATGCATGAGTTTTGATAATGTATCATCATGTAACATCGATAAATGTAAAACGTGCATTCCAGCTAAAGTGAAATTACACTTGGTATGACGTTTATAATAATTGAAATATTTTCAGAATGTTAGAAATTACAACAAGCATTACTTCTTTTTTACAGCGAATCCAGAAATGTTAGACCGTGGATACAATAAAGTATTCAAACAGTTCTGACAAGCATTTGTGCAAAATACTTAAATGTTAGCCACTTGTATCTGTTTGAAAATCAGCCCATCTGCCCCTGACAAATGTTCATATTTACTATTATCCCGCTATCTTGGACATAGTTTTACATTAGATTTGTGTATGTTTGTTGAGGAAAAAAAACTTCTTTCGAATACTGTATTGAAAGGTTGAGGCATTGAGACATTGCCTCGACCGATAGAAGGTACAATGGTGCTTTTTCATCACTGGTATTTTTGCACATGTTTATTTAAAAGAATGGTCCGAATACATGGAGTGTCGATGAAACACTATTTCATACTTTATACTTTTTGAATGTAAGACTTTAATCAATGTCGTTAATTTTGGAAGTCAAAGACCTAAGTCATAAACAATGTTTCGACCACCGCAATCCGTCTCATTTATTGCAGCCTCGACAAAAACTGATCTGAGTATTTTGGCGTTTAATAGGACTGCTCAATACAACAAACAAAATATTCCTCATAAATGAAGTTAAATGACTAGCACCTTCGTCTGCCACTTGTGATTTACGATATGTTGTGGTAGATAGTGACTATATTGGCAGTATCTGATCATACTGAATTTATCGGTGTATGCTGAATAAAGGGATAAATTAGTCTTGTCGACCTATGTAGTAGGTTGTGCGTTATATATGTATGTCGTATATATATATATATATATATGATATATATGTCATGCGTCATTTGCTGTGCGTCGCAAACGTTTAGTCTGTTAACAACATTGTCAATCCAATATTGATGAAAGAATGTTTGTCTTGACAATATCTAGCCCGGATTTGAATCTGGGTTACATGCATACAAAACCTAGGTCACACGGTCAGCTGTTATTTAAAAACAAACGTGTTTCTTCACTAGAAGCCAACATGTATTCCTAAATATTGACGGTACATGTACTATATCACTATATCTTTATACTGTATAGGCCAATTTCAAATCGTGATCGTCAAAAACTTAGGGCGAATAGGGCCACATTTATGACTAAATTTTGATGAAACTTGGTCATATTGTTTATCTGTATAATTTGTTTGGCGAGTTGGATCATTGCAATGCTTAAAAAAACTTACTAACAACTCTAGGGGCCAAATTTATGACTCATTTTTTTTTTAAATAGTCAAAATATTTATCTTGAGAGTATCTTTGGCAAGCAAGCAAGTGGGTCACTAGGGTCAAAACCCAAAGCCACCAATTCAAATCATGTGACTACTCTAGATGCTATATTTTGGAATGAGTCTTTGTGAAACTTGCCCGGAATGTTAACGTAACATACATACTCAAAATCAACCAATATTTCGCAAACTATTTCGTTAAATAAAGTTAAATTCGTGTTCCTTATAGCAATACCCTAAATTTCAACCCTAGATATCGTATGGTAACATATATCTAATGAGATATAAAACGCTCTTATTTTATTTTTTGTTGCACAACATTTTCCATTTAAATTTCCGGTAACGATATCTGTTTATACGACACACGAACACAACTCTATAAAACATTAAAGGGATCATCTCCTTTGAAGGATTTATGCTAAGTATGTATTTGCTTAAAACGAAAAATCCCATACCGTCGGAAAGTGTCGTCCCTGATAAGATTGTGCGGACTGCACGGCGTAATCTGGAACGTCACTTTACAAACATGCTTTAAGCCCGCTTTTCCGAGAACGCGACTCAATTATTGCTTCTACTCGGATTCAGTGGTAGTAGTAACATGTAAAAAAAAAACACTTGTACTGTTTATGTGTTTGAATTAAACCATGGCGTTAGTCCAAGGTGTATAATTGCCACGCATTCGTGAACAATGACGACTGGTTTTATGACAAAAATAAAAACTCAACCACCTGTGTTTTACTGCAAATATGGCGCTGCATGCAATTAACGAAGAGTAATCAAGAAAAAAAACTTTCATAAAACTGTTAATAATCACATTGTATCATACATATTGCTAACGGAGGTTGGTAGGAAATGTTGTTCGATGAAATCCGTACGAAACTAAAATTCAAAAGTGGTGATAGCAACAGAAGGTTTGATGTGTTTACATGATCTTCGAACTGGAATGAAAGTGCCCCGTACACCAAACTGTTGAAAACTAATTTTGATATGAGTCGCGCTCTGGGAAAACGGGGCTTAATGCATGTGAGTAAAGTGTCGTCTCATATTAGCCTCTGCAGTTTGCAAAGGCTAATGAGTGACGACACTTTCTGCGTTGATGTTTTTTGTGTGTTTAAATGGTGCTTTTTTCTAAGTGAAATTCCAGCTCAGAGCACATGTCAATTTTTGAGGACACTTAATGCACATGCACTAAGTCCCGTTTTCCCAGAGCGGGGCTTATTTTTGAGTGTTATGCCCCTATAAAGCGGGAGGCATTAAGTATGATTTTTATCCGTCTGATCGCAATGCAGTACAATTGTCCGTCCAATAAGATTTAACATAATTATAGCGTTTTGTTTTTCTCTTTTTTTCACTATAGAATGTATGGGCCTCGTTTTCTGTAAACATGACTGAATGCATTTGCATGTGTTAATTCATACAAGCTAATCTGGCACGACACTTTCTTTTCAAACTGAATGTTTGCTCAGAATTGACTTCCTTTAAACACACAATTCCAAAAAAAGCGGACAAAAGTGTCGTCCCTGATCCATCTATACAGACTGCATAGGCTACTCCGGGACGAAACATTACTCACATGCAGTATGACCAGTTTGTCCAAGCGAGACTCATATTATCCTCAAAATTGTTCATATAAAATATCAGAGTAACTGAGCTGAAGTGCTCGTCAAAAGTAGCATATATGCAACGTGTTTTATACAATATCCGAGTAACCGAGCTGAAGTGCTCGTCAATAGTAGCATATATGCAACGTGTTTTATACAATATCCGAGTAACTGAGCTGAAGTGCTCGTCAAAAGTAGCATATATGCAACGTGTTTTATACAATATCCGAGTAACCGAGCTGAAGTGCTCGTCAATAGTAGCATATATGCAACGTGTTTTATACAATATCCGAGTAACCGAGCTGAAGTGCTCGTCAATAGTAACATATATGCAACGTGTTTTCAGGGATGGCGTCATGGGATGTGGGTTGTGTCTTAAATATCATGAGCTCCTCTTATTTAAAAAACGTGCGATAATTTAGGCTCTGAGAAAACTTTGCTTAATTCATGTGAGTCTGTACAGGCTAATCCGTGACGAAACTGTCCGTGTTTGTGGTATTTTAGGTTGACATGATTCTCTTCGTAACAAAACTTTAGTTTAGTTGCAAGTGTCGACCTTGATTTTCAATGAGCAATTAAAAGTGGCTTACTTTTGCAAATACTTGTTTGCATACTGGCATATGTTGGAAGCATTAAGTGGTATTATCAAGTATTTCAATATTAATTTATGCGCTGAAACGATAAAAAGTATTGCCTACAATAAAAGGCTCAGTTTTGAATAACATAACACACTCTCGTTTAAATATGTGCCGCGTTCTGGGAAATCTGTGCTTATTGCATTTGCATAAAGTGTTATCCTGGATTTGCATGTGCAGTACGCACGGGCTAATCAGTGACGAAACTCTTCACTTTGGTAGAATTTAAAGGAGGTCTATTTTATAAGGAAATACAACAGTTCATCGCTTTAACAGGATTGTCGCTAAATTTTTAATACGACACGTGCTTAAAACGAAAAATACTATACCGATGGAATGTGTCATCTCTAATTAGCCTGAGCGGACTACACAGGATAATGTGTGACGACGCTTTACTCACAAGCATTCATATAAGTTTTCACAGAACACGACGCATGTATTTTACAGCCGGATTGCTGCCTTAGGTAGTTTGTTTAATATATTTTTTGTAATATGCGAATAGCGTACTTACCATCACATTTCATTTCGGTCTGCAGCCCTAAAGTTGCAAGCTTATTTGCGAAAACGAATTCAGGAAAACCCATTTAACTTACATTTAAAAGTATACCGTCTTGTAGTATTTTCATTTTGCAGATGTTTTCCCTAAAGATCGTGAGCATAACTTATTTTTTAAACACACAATTATAATGTTTCACTACCAGTGGGAGCAACCACGACCAAATTACACCAACCTCGCCTAAATAATATAGATTCAATAAAGTTGCTGGCAATTGATGGCAACTAAAGATTCTTATTAAACAAATATATGCACATGTATCAATTTTATTTTTATTACCGTAGAAGTTTTGATGCAAACGAGCTATATTTGTCTTAATGGCCTATGTTAATCAAAGCGCTTAAGGCACTGAAGTTGTTCGCTGTTGTCGTCCTTGATTAGCTTGTGCGCATTGCACAGGCTAATCTTATTTGACATGCATTAAGCCCCCGTTTTCCCTGAAAGCGGCAATATATACGGATTTCAATGATAAACACTAGACTGGCCAATGTCGTCTTACAAGCTGGTATATACACTCATTGTAGTGGTATACTCAAGCATTCGTCGTCTGCAGTGCAGACAGGCAGCGATAATCGTTCCTAGCATAGTGAGTTACGGTTCTTAGCGTAGTTAAGGCTTCTAAGCACATACTGATTTGCAAAACATGCTCTGTAAATTAAAAACGGCTAAACGCATATGATCCCAGACATATCACACTACACTGGGGCATACGTTAACAGGTTAAAGTATATGAATGTCAGTTTCAATACTCTAAGGAAAATAGTTTTTTTTTCGGATTTGGTCATGGCTCGCAAATGCAATAAAATACCCGGGTTTTACAGTTATTTTGTTGCTAATAGACATGTGACATGTATATATTCATGGGTTGTAATGAACATGTGAACTGTATTTATTCATGAGTTGTAATGAACATGTGAACTGTATATATTCATGAGTTGTAATGAACATGTGAACTGTATATATTCATGGGTTGTAATGAACATGTGTAATGCATATATTAATGGATTGTAATAAACCTGCAAAATGTACATATTCATCGGTTGTGATGAACATGGGAAATGTAAATATTCATCGGTTGTAATGATTATGTGAACTGTATATATTCATGGGTTGTGATTAACATGCGAAATGAATATATCAATCGGTTGGTATGAAAATGTGAACTGTATATATCCTTGGGTTATAATGAACATGTGAACTGACAGATCCCCGAATTAACGCGTCCACGAAAAAGTAACTAAAACAGAAAAACTCGAAACTTCATGCAGACGAAAATAATTAATTTTACTGCAACATGTGCGTGTATGTGTATTGTGCACTGACAATCTCTTACATCTAGATGTGTGCATACTTTTCTTCGGTTTAAATTGCAAGATTGTAATTGAACTGAATAGTATTGAAATATTCTATCATATCATATATCATGTTCAATTATAACTACAACGTTTCGCACATTCTGACCAGTTACGACGCTTTCCGCCTTCACTTGATTTTCGTAAAGAAGAAATAGAAGCGTAAAGCGTCGTTCCAGATTAGCTTGTGCAGTCCGCACATGCACATAATTAAACCTAGTTTTCCAGAAAGAGGCTCATTTATAGAAAGAGTAATTTTAACGGGAAAATGTACCTTTGACGAGACCGACTGTTGGTTTGACTTCGCTGACACCTCGATGAGTGGCTGGGGGCAGCCCTATGGGTGTGGAAGGACCATCCCTTGAACACGAGTAAGGGGTATCGCCATTACAATCTTCCAATTATACATCAACAGTACATTAGCCGCGCTCTGAGAAAACTTGACTTAATAAATGAGCGTAAAGTGTCGTTCCAGATAAGCCTGTGCAGTGCGAACAGGAAAATACGGGTTGGCACTTTAAGCGTAAAGCAAAGAAAAACTTCCTTTAAAGGGGCCTTTTCACAGATTTTGGCATTTTTTTAACTTATTCATTAAATGCTTTATATTGATAAATGTAAACATTGGATTTCAAAGCTCCAGTAAAAAAAAACAAGAAAAAAATTTATAAAAGGAAAAGAACATTGCCCGGAGCAGGTTTCGAACCAGTGACCCCTGGAGTCCTGCCATAGTCCTGAAGTAAAAACGCTTTAGCCTACTGAGCTAATCCGCCGAGTACACATACATGACGTATTTTATATCTTATATAAGCAATCTTCGTAGTTTTACAAAATTTAACGACAAAAACAGAACTCTCCAAATTATTCAATCGTTTCGCGTTGCAACGCTTTATAATTTTTAGGTTTTAAAATCGTCAAAAGATGCATATAATGGCTATATTTGAGCATGGTTAATGTTCAGTATTACTGTTTCCTCACAAATATCATAACTAAAACGAAAACTTACGAATCTTAAACAACTTTTTTCAATTTTGTCAATTTACCAAAGCGTGAAAAGATTCCTTTAACCGAAAAATTCCACAAAGCGGAAAGTGTCGTCCAGATTAGCCTATACAACGGCACAATCTAATCTGGGATGACATTTAACGCACATGCACGTCCCTTCTTTGTGAAATTACAGTTAAGGCGTAAGGTGTCGTCCCTGATCATGACATAAGTGAGATGGGACCAGCTCCATGAGTTTGCGAATACATGGTTTACACGTTACATAACAACTTATATATTAGTCATAATTTTACACGAACCATAGATAGGATCGATAATGTATTATTTTGTTTTCCGATACGTATTATGATGTACAGATGTTTGACAACTTTGCAATGTTTTCAACAACAATTCAAATTGATTGTATAGAAACCGTAACCCGTCTGCAGTTCATTGATTTGATCATATTGTATGCGCTTTCCTTCTTTATCGATATCGTATGATATTCGCGTTTAAGTTATCGGCTCGTAACAGGTATTGTAAACCTACCATGACGTCACTTAGTCACTATCGACCGATGTATACACATTGCCTTAACAACTGGAAATCCCCGTACAATCCACTTACTTTCGATTTCCCTCAAGACTTCAAGGGACAGTTACGATCAGCAAGTTTGAACAAATAAGTAAGTGATTTTATTTATTATTATTTCGATTCTATTATAAATTCTGTTTGTTGAGTCATGCGTTATGTTTTTCTGAAATATTAGAAGTTATACTAGAAGGTGGTCGACCGTGTCCATGTAATGGTTGCAAACATTTTTTCATTGTATTGCATTAGAAAATATTGAATTTCACGGTCAGATATAAACTGAGACTTGTCAACAATTAATAATGCATTCATATTTTTAAAAATTAAAGTTGAAGTAATTAGGGGGTGTTGTTAATACATACACATACTATTTAAAAAATGAAAATAAACAAACACATAGTTCGTTTCCATTAAAACTGATACATTACTAATTACGACCATACTTATTTACTCGCTGATAAAAATTGAAACTAGCAAAAGTTCGGAAGATTAAGTTAACCAATTTAAATGAAATGAAAACATAAATTTTTAATATAATGCATTACATTACATGCATATTGAGAACTTTTATAAACTATATACAACCGGTAAAACAAACAAATCTAAATTTGTCAATATAATAATTTCTATGTATATATTAACATTACCCATATGCATATATTAAAATGTTCGCCTCTAAATGCCCTCATCATAAACCTAAATTAAAATCAATATTTAACGCAGTATTTTCAGAAACAGAAATAAATATCTTTAAAACAGATATACTGCGTTTATTTTGTTGGTGAAAAAATATACGTTACATCAATAAGATCAAAGATAGCGAATGCCTTTTTTTCTGCGCAGTTCTTAGCTTAATCAAGTCACTAACGGGATTTTGCGCCAGATGTTTCATTTATACTGTTTAGATAGTATTGATCGTATATCTATAGATACAAAACGTAAATACAAAATAAGAATGGAAATAAATCACCTATACATATTAGAAATACGTATACGCGCGTTCTTCGAGCAGATTTGTTTTAGGGGTTTGCCGGACATTGTTATTTGATGCGATTACTATTTGTATCGGAAATCATCATAATCGTGCACCAAAAGGTCAAAATGGTGGAATACTTCTTATCAAATTAATAAAAGATAGAATATATAATTGACATTGTTGAAAACACATAAAAAATCTAGTATTGTCATGCCATAGTAATATCGCCGAATATCATCATTTAAAATATGCCTGGTCAAATAACTCTATAGTTTCCCTAGTTTAAGCTATAGCGGTTATATAACGATTATTTTTTTCTGACCGCGAACTGACCTTTATTAAAACCTTGCGGGATGGAATGCAATGAATTTAAAATGAGATCATGACTTCGCTGCTGGAACGACTGTGTGTTAACAACTTAATTACTTTAACATGTTTAAAGGTCAATTTTGAAAACAATTGAAAGTATTTCTCTCAAAACGAAAATCATGAAAGCTAACGACAACACTTATATGATATAACATGTACTAGTGCATATAATGCAATATGGCAGGAATAACTTAATATGTCAACATAGCCTTAAAGTACAAACGCTCTGGCGATAACAATCTGCTAAATATAAAAGGACTTAAACAAGCTGTATCGATGACAAGAGTAAAACGCACCACTATACATCTTTTAATGAAATCCACGCATATTTGGATTTAAGTTGACCCTATACACCACACAATAGAAAGTCAATTGAATTTCCTGTTAATGTAAATAAGATTGCACATTTTTTATTTCGAACGGTTTTGTTTTTATAAACACACAAAAAAATCCATGCTGTTTTTCATTCTGTCCAACTAGCGGTACGTTTTATTCTAATTGTAATGCACGCTTACAAAGGTCAGCTAAGATGAACAGCTTTGTTATACAGCTACGCAGTACAACCGAGACTTTAAAATATCACTCATAATGCATAATTTGTTTGCTTTAATAACATTGAATGGGTCTCCATGATAATACACTATTCTTGTCGAGCCATGCAACGATGTATATTGGTAAACACAATTACTGCAAAGTTACGTGGTAATTGGTATATTTAGTTACATTTTAAGACCAGGACAAACAACATGTTCGTAAGGAAAAATAAAAGTGTATGGCACTAATCCGACTGGACCAATATAGTGTCCATTGCATTATACAGTGAGAGTCGAGCCCTGTAAACAAAACACAGTAGCAATAAGATGTATCCAAACATAAAAACATGTATATCTTATTTTTAGTGAAATATGCTGGAATGCCATTATAATTTTTGTTATATCTGACTATGTTTAAATGTTGCCAAAATAATATATATGTTAGTTGATATGATGAAAAAATATGTAAACACACGCACTTGTGAGTATGTATGTGCAAATTGGAGATGCATACAGTTTGATTAAATGATTACGAACTTAACCGAAGTTCTCTCAAATATCTAATGTCAGAAATAATGTTTACGGACCATAAGCGTTTTCTGATATGCGTCTGTTCATTTGTTGTACTTAACAAATTTTTGACAGACGATATTGCGCCAATCGATGTTATACCATAGCAGAGTTATTTGTGCCAAAATAGAACTTAAGCTAGGTCGTTGAAATTCGACACCATTTCTTTACAAGCGTTTCAATTCAACGTGAATACTTGGGCATTCAAATAGCGAAGAAATCAATACAAATTATTAAGCTATTAGACCATTAAGGTACAGATCATCAAATTGTGTATTGGTACATTTGGGATCGAATACAAAATAAGGCTTATTATATTGATTGAAATGCTTGACTTACATATGGAAATGACGTGAATCACAGCTTTATATTAATGCAGGTATTCGTTCGTTTTATTATTGAATCGATGCAAGTGTCTTAAGCTTTCCAAGGAAGATAGGCATTAGTAGTAGGAGTGAACATGGAGGTCGGATTTACGCAGTTTTATTAATATTATGAAGGTATTGTATTATGTAACTTTCATTGTTATAATAGACTATTAGGCTCACTTTACAATCTTAAATTTATATCGAGCATATAATTGCAATAATGAACAATACGGATACCTTTATTATAGTTTAAGTGATATCGTATATAAATTTATATCCGATCACACGACATAATTATTTTGACATTTTTCATTATTTCAAAGACGTTGTCCCTTTGTGGCTCCTTGCAAGACCAAGTCCCTGAATACATCTGTCCGTAATGCACACGCCAACATGGATATTTACCATAATACTAATCATGACGTTAACAAATAAATATTATTCTGAACATTTGTTCCTCTTATCTGACTGTCTTATGTGCCTTATTTAAACTCTATGAAACAACATTAGATTATCTAAGATCGCAAGACCGAAATTCTTAATTCTTGATACGTTCATGTTGCACAAGGTCTTAGAAGTACAGGACGTTTTGAACAAGACGTCCACCACGTTCAGGGAATATGCCGGCCTTATTGTAGATAAGGTTCGTTCTTGAACACGCCGATATCATCATAATGTGATATTTCAGCATTGCTTATTCCATGACAATTTATTAGCGTTGCCATTACTTTAAAAATACGTATATAAGCTTTAAGTGATGTTTCGTCAAGAAATTACTTCTTATGAAATACTTGATTTTCATAAATTGCGTAATTGATTGAATACAAATAAACGTATGGAAAGCTGGTTCGATAATTAATTTTGGTAAGGGAACACAATAAGATGATATGTTATATAAAGGATAATATGTAATATAAAGGATAAAGACCGTCCAAGCTTTGTCTTATTTTTTTGTCTGAGTATACGGACATATATAAATGTTACGATTTTATTAAGTCACTAAAACGTAGATAGAAAAAGCGGATAATGTTACACATTATGTGACAAATTACAAAAGAGCATGACATTGACTAAACGTTACGCGTTGATGATTGCTGTAATAACCAGCGGTTCGTGTTTCTTTGTATTGTTTAATACCCACGGCACCTTTCTAAGCGGAAACATCGAACGGTCGAAAATTGCCAAAATAAATTCCGCTTGTCTGTCAGTTTTTTCTAAGATATTTAAATATACCTAAGGTTTCCGTTTGAAGCAAAGTTTTATATACACGCGCGAAACGCACGAATACGTTATCGGTGTGTATTTATTTATTCTACACATATGGTGTTTATACATACTAGTTTTGCACAGACCTAAGTTTATATTTGATTTAATACAATTATCGTTGCCAGCCACCAAAGACAGGCATGTGGCTTTAAGATTGTTTGATCTTTTGCTAAAATATAATTTGTAATATGTGCAGTTACATTTGAAGTATTCGACCGTGTTAAAGCTATAAATGTAAATTATATTCGTTGTATTCGTTGTGTTGCATTCGAACATTTGAACAGTGCGATAACATTTGAGACTTCTCAACAATTAATTAAACATTCAAATAATTGGTAATGAAATAATGGATGTTGTGGCAGTTATGGGGATTTATATTTATATTAATATACATTTCTTATGATTTGCCTACAATATCTACATACACATACTGTTTTGATTTTATTTGCAATAATTCAATATGCTTTTTTGCATTCAGACTGTTAAATAACTTATCATGTCAATCATTACTTGTCGTGTCAATCATTACTTATTATGTCAATCGTTACTTATCATGTCAATTATTACGTATAATGTCAATAATTACTTATTATGTCAAGTATTACGCATTATGTCAATCATTACTTATCATGTCAATCATTACTCATCATGTCAATCAGTACTTATCATGTCAATCATTACTGAGCATGTCAATCATAAATCATCATGTCAATCATTCCTTATCATGTCAATCATTACTTATCATGTCAATTATTACTTATCATTTCAATCATTACTTATCATGTCAATCATTACTTATTATGTCAATCATTACTTATCTTGTAAATTCTACTCAGATTTTGGATTCAAACTGATTGATAACTTATCATGTCGATCATTACTTATCATGTAAATACTACTCTGTTTTAGGCATTCAAATTGATATGTATCTTCTTCTCCTCAATTGTTGCGTTTGTTTTTTAAGTTTTTTTATCAGCCCGAAATCCGGGCTGATAACTGGTGACGTGTTTAATGATGTCATAACGTCATAACGTGTAGAATCAACTCGATACCTAACGCATCATTGGTAAATTATGTATTTTATACAATTAAAAATGCTACTTTTATTTTAAATCTATGCGAAGACTTTACTTTTTAGTCACATAATTGAGCGTTACTTTTTAAAATAAATTGTATCATTTTGACATCTTAAATGTATTTCCCGCTAAGATATCATCAATAACAATATACAAATCTATAAGGCATTGCACCATTATAAGAATTCAAACCAAAAGTTAACATTTAATAAACAACTACATTTACAACGACATTGCTACACATCGCAAATAGTTTGTCCTAAATACATGCTCATCAATTGTTGCATTACCTTTTTACATCATACATTAAAATTAAGGTGTTTTACTGATTTTTTGTGGACATCTTATCGATTTATTGACTAAAACCACTTGTCCTGTATGCAAATATTTTAAGTTAATCTTACCAGTGTTTTTTCCAACCAGTGAGCATGAATGATAGCTAACAATAGCAATAGCAATAGCAATACCAATCAACTGGTATATTAGTTACTTGTGTTTAGCTTACCTGAGCACAACGTTAAGACTTTTTGTGATAATATTTTTTCATTCGTCCGTGCGTCGCCATTATTTACATTTATGTCACACTAGAGGCAACCCTTTTTTACAATCTTCATGAAATCGATCAAACATGTGTGCTAGTAATACAGCGAATGAGTAAGAAAATTAATTGCGTAAGTACAAAAACTATGTCATTTGGTAAACTGAAAGAAACCCCTCGTGAACACTTTGCATGCCACATTTTTTGTCAGAACATTTGTCCCAATTATATACCGACCGAGTTCTAAAATTGTTCAGGTCCGTTGGAAAGTTGGCGGGGCAATTTTTATTGAATAGTGAAACCTTCTGACCGCTTTAGATGTTACATTTATAACTCAAATTGAAAGAGATAATATCCCATAACAATCGTCACAATGATATCAGGGCCGAGTTCAAAACGTGTTCTGGTCCGTTAAAAACCGTGGCTGCCAGGAGGTGGGGCAGTTTTTCTTAAATTGCTATAGGGAAACCTTGTGAACACTTTAGGGGTCACATTTATTGCGCAGATGACAAATGTCGAAATAAATATATCGACCAAATTCGAAACTGGGTTATATGGGGTAAACACTAATTACATAGTTCAAATTATTAAAAGCTTGTTAACCCCAGATGCCATATTTATTGAACAGTCGTAAACAAATTGGTGAGATAATTAAATGTTCCCTAATGTGTCTCCGGCGAGTTTGAAATGTGTTGCGTGAGCATTTTAAAAACCATATTTATTTATATATTTATTAAACATAAGCCGCCATAAAAACATGGGGAAAATCTAGACGACACATTATTTGTCAAATCATCATACCGAGTTTTAAAATGCAAAAACAGTTCCGTATATTCAGGTCGCAGGTGAGTAACTGTGTTGTCCCTTAGCTTGATTATTAGTTGTATGTAACCGGACCGATTTTTACAACGCTATAATTTTTACAAGAAATCGTTTGGTCACGTTTTTCTTTAGTCCAAATAATTAGACGTAAGCTACCCCGCTTACGTCTAAACGGCTACCGTCGTTTTCCTATAGCAAATTGAGTTCAACTTAAACTTCAGTTTTTCTCGTTAAATCTTTGCTAATGCATAAAATTATCATTAATTAGACACAAATGTGAGCGATTACCTCTTAAATGTATAAAAATTGTGTTTTAAACCACTTATGTACATTTTAAAAATAAACATACACAACACACGAAGTGTGTTTGTCGTTTATAGAATTACATTGAATTATCTTGAACGAAATTATTTTTTGAATAGGTTACACATAACCAATTGTTGTTGTACAACAAACCACATCACTTTTTAGCTTTCTGTACTTTTTAATTAAATGAAACCTATATGTGTGTGTTTAAACTACCAGTTGTATCACGGAGTGTATATTGATAGGAGATGAATCGAGTATTGGACCCTTACTGAAGTAAATTCAATCTTATGCAAAAACTATTTATCCGATTGTATTGGTTTATACGTTATCTTGTTGCTTATTAATTCCTCTTTCAAAAAATATACGTTTTAGTATACTCCCGTTGTTATTAATGGATTTATAGCGAGATAAACACAAGAAATACACATTGTATGTTTTACCACCGCGCGTTTTACTGTGTTGTGGCTATCGATCTTGTACAATTAGCGTACAGCGAACCGCCGAGGTGATACATTTTGATGTACCCACTCACGTCTTTTGTTGAATTATAGTTTCATTTCTCGGCCGATTTTGACAAAACATATATCATTAGAAAGCTTACGTTACGTAGTAAACAGATATATAACCATATATTAAGCTTTTCTTCTGATTTCGACAGCCCGGCGAGTTATAACTTTTGCAAATATATTACCGTATTGGAGTTTTAGAATCTAGATTTACGGTTGACATGTTCGTACTTAATACCAATTTGTAGCGTTCTTCTGATTTCGAC
The DNA here is from genome assembly GCF_020536995.1 of Dreissena polymorpha. NCBI lineage: Eukaryota > Metazoa > Mollusca > Bivalvia > Myida > Dreissenidae > Dreissena > Dreissena polymorpha. Next base: position 66,182,498 of record NC_068365.1, on the reverse strand, counting down.
AGCCCGGCGAGTTATAACTTTAACTTTTGCAAATATTATACCGTTTTGGAGTTTTATAATCTAGATTTACGGTTGACATGTTCGTACTTAATACCAATTTGTAGCGTTTATATTTGGAGTTCAGTTTTAAAAATTACATCTTGCTTAGGAGAATAGAATTCTGTATACGATAGAAAAACATTGTTTTAAAACGAAAGTAATTAAGGAATGAAGGCGGAAGAAAGTAGCGCGCGTTCCTAACGCACTGAACTGATGCTACGGTCTTGGCGATTATGCTTTTGTTTAGAAACCGGCCATTGAATTTCCTTTGCCATGATTATTATATTTTTTATGGAATATATTGTGGTATTTTGTTCACGAAACATATCAAAAAAGCTTATTATAAATAAATCTTAATAAATTAACGATTTCAGCTCTTGTTTATAACACAGAAAGGGTGATAAATTTATGATGAAACAGCGTATATAGCGGACCCTCTCGATTTTATTCGGCTTTGCATGCATACTTGAAATAAAATGGGTGTCAAAAACATTCATCGTTTGCTGTTAATTATCAACGAGGGAATTATGTATAATTATATGAAATGTTATTAACCTTAAATTATCAATTAATTAAAGATTCTTGAAAATCACGGTCGGTGTTACGCGAGTCATTTCGTATTTTGACATCAGGGCATCATGTCAAACTATTCAAAATCAGATTTTTTTTCACTGGGACGATGACGGCTTAGATTTAGACAGGCAGACAGATAGTTTATTCAGACTTATACAACAGTACATCGTCTTCAACTCAAATATATAAATTATTTTTAGACGAATTGTTAGGTGATTACACATAGTATCGAATTTAACATGTCAATAAAATATACTAATACCAAAAAAGGTTTCATTTAATATTGTTCACATTAAACCTTTAAATGAAAGTTTCGCTTTTACTATTTTCAGTGTCTTATTAAGCCGCGAATCGTTTGCTAAAAACTGTTAACAAAAAGGGCTACACGTTCTAATTCTTAATGAAATACAAAAATAAGTATAACATAATTAATAACGTCCATAAACACACACGGCAAGATCAAAGTTTTAATGGAAAACTAATATGACATTCCACGTAAATTATTATTTTCGTCTAAATCGAATACTATATACAGAGAAACAATGTATTTATAACCGACCAATGAGGTAACATTATGCAACTTTCAATTTACACAGTGCTATATGGCAACAATATGGAATTTGAACAGTGGTGGTGTTTTAAGGTCTGGACTATCATTACTTGTAAGTTTGTATAAACATTTTTCTAATGCAATTAGTAAAATAATGTATATATTTTATGTTTAATAATTTATTGCATGATTATTCTGTGCTGTTATATGAATTTGATGCCGTTAAAGCTTCCGACATGAATTCATGTCGGAACGATGCTATTGCAAAATAACGTTAAATGATATGAGGTCGATGTAAATCGACCTCATATTTATAGGAGTAGTTTTTCTTAAATTAAAAACCCCTTTACAAGCTTCAGTGTCCAGGTAAACAAATAGAAAGAGCATATTTTGATACATTATTATGTATTTGATTATTATACAAACTATTTTAATTAGACTGTTCAGCGATGTTCTTACTATTTTGCTGATAAGATTTTTTGTTCGTTCGTACTCTTACGATTCGTTCCATTTTTGTGTTTCGGATTATCATTTGTTCAATGTAAACTCTCCGCTTGAATCTTATGTAACTCATCATATGTGTAATACATGAAAGATCCAGTTCCTTTTTTATTTACCAATGTTTTGTATCATTTTGCTTGAATCTTATGTAACTCATCAGTCATCATATGTGTAATACTACTCCTATAAATATGAGGTCGATCACGGACTCTAGATTACAAACATAAGAAACGAGACCGTTACACCAAATATCTTGTTGTGTCTAAGTCACGTGACCGTGTCGTAACTATCGATCTTTTATCGAAGCGCACGTGACCGTGTCGTAACTATCGATCTTTTATCGAAGGGCCGAGGTTATACATGTGATGTACCCACTCACGTATTTTCTTAAATTATTGTTTCATTTCTAGTCCAATTTTAACAAATTATATATCATTAGAAAGCTTACGTAACATAGTTTTCAGATATATAAATATATATTAAGTTTTTTTCTGATTTCGGCAGCCCGGCGAGTTATAACTTTAACTTTTGCAAATTTCATACCGTTTTGGAGTTTTATAATCTAGATTTACGTTTGACATGTTCGTACTTTATACCGAATTGTAGCGTTTATATTTGGAGTTCAGTTTTAAAAATTACATCTTGCTTAGGAGAATAGAATTCTGTATACGATATAAAAAAAATTGTTTAAAAACGAAAGTAATTAAGGAATGAAGGTGGAAAAAAGTAGCGCGCGTTTCTAACGTACTTAACTGATGCTACGGTCTTGGCGATTATGCTTTTGTTTAGAAACCGGCCATTGAATTTCCTTTGCCATATTATTATATTTTTATGGAATATAATGTAGTATTTTGTTCACGAAACATATCAATAAAGCTTATTATAAATGAATCTTAATAAATTAACGATTTCAGCTCTTGTTTATAACACAGAAAGGGTGTTAAATTTATGATGAAACAGCGTATAAAGCGGACCCTCTCGATATTATTCGGCTTTGCATACATACTTGTAATAAAATGGGTGTCAAAAACATTCATCGTTTGCTGTTTATTATCAACGAGGTAATTATGTATAATTATTTGAAATGTTATTTACCTTAAATTATCAATTTATTAAAGATTCTTGAAAATCACGGTCGGTGTTACGCGGGTCATTTCGTATTTTGACATCAGGGCATCATGTCCAACTATTCAAAATCAGATTTTTTTTCACCGGGACGATGACGGCTTAGATTTAGAAAGGCAGACATATAGTTTATTCAGACTTATGCAACAGTACATCGTCTTCAACTCAAATATATAAATTATTTTTAGACGAATTGTTAGGTGATTACACATATAGCAGTGATGATTCTGAGAATGTTGCCATGTTTCTTATCCGTGTAATCTAGAGTCCGTGGTTTTAGCATTTTTATCGCGGTGTTCAATAAAAGATATCTCAATAATCTTGTTTATTGATAAATCTGTGGTTTTATTGCCCCTGTGTTCAGCACAAACCAATTATCTCGTTATGATCAGATATTGTGCCGACCAATACTAAATAACAATATGGTGTCATACGGCACAGCAGGGACCTATACTTGTATATTGGTCCCTAACCACAGGTGGCAATGTCTGGTCAGTTTACACTTTTTATGGTACATGTACCTCCATGTCTTCTCGTGGTATTAGTTTTAACAAAAGACGTGAGTGGGTACATCAATAACTGTTAATATTCTCAATGTTGTATAAGAAATTGAATAGTTTCACTGAGTTGTATTCCCACCTAAAATCCGATATCGTAAAACGCGCAACGGTAAAGAATAAGGTCTGAATAAGTTTAAGTATTCAGATCCGAAATCAGCAGCTGTGCCAGCTGGGAAGCCCCGTTTTGGCTTTAACAACCGCAAGCGAAACAACATACTTTTTTAAATCTTGCACTTAGACTCCATGATCACAGAAATAACATTGAAATCCCCAAACCAAGAATATATTTGCATTTAGAGTAAGGAGTATGCACAAGAGTTAAATTGGTTGATAGAACGAGAAAGGGTAAATTATCTAAAGGATTTAAGTATAGTGTATGTCCATTAATACAGTGTCGGAGGCTTTTTTCGCTTCTAATGAACTATTCGAATATCAGTATTATGTTTCGATGATTATTATGTCTCACTCATAATGAGCTTCTCCACCTTTATTCATGATTTAAATTTTGTTCATGTACGTTTATGTATGTTTTGTTTACTTGTGAGTGTGTGCGTGTGAGCATAGGGCTGGTGCGTATTTCTGCATTTTTTTTTGTTGATTTCTTATGAAAATATGTTGTTCTCGTGGGCCTCATATTGCGTTTTAGATGGAAATAAATACCTACCATATATTCTTTAAAAAATGTTATTAAAGGGGCCTTTTCACAGATTTTGGCTGTTTTGAAGTTTGTTATTAAATGCTTTATATTGATAAATATAAACATTGGATCTAAAAAGCTCCAGTAAACAATCAAGAATAAAAGTTAATAAAAGGGAAAAAAAAGTAGCCCGCATCAGGGCTCGAACCAGTGACCCCCGGAGTCCTGGAGTAAAAACCAATTAGACCGCTCGGCCATCGTGCCAAGTATGTATAAGCGACCTATTTTAAACTTTATATAAGCAATCTTCGTAGTTTCACAAAATTAAACGACAAAAACAGAATTCTCCATATTATTCAATTGTTCGCATTGCAACGCTATATAATTTTCAGGTTTTTAAATCGCCAAAAGATGCGTATAATGGCTATATTAGACCATGGTTAATGTTCAGTATTACTGTTTCCTCACAAAAATCACAACTAAAACGAAAATTTGCGAATCTGAAACACTTTTTTTCAATTTTGTCAATTTACCAAAACGTGAAAAGATCCCTTTAAGTATTATTCCGTGTTTGCTGTCAAACACATTTTTATTAAATAATACATATCATAACGTTGCGCAACAATAAATGATGCATACAACTGGTAGTTTTAACACACACATATAGGTTTCATTTAATTAAAGAGTACAGAAAGCTAAAAAGTGATGTGGTTTGTTGTACAACAACAATTGGTTATGTGTAACCTATTCAAAAAATTATTTCGTTCAAGATAATTCAATGTAATTCTATAAACAACAACCACACTTCGTGTGTTGTGTATGTTTATTTTTAAAAAGTACAAAAGTGGTTTAAAAGCACAATTTTTACACATTTAAGAGGTAATCGCTCACATTTATGTCTAATTAATGATAATTTTATGCATTAGCAAAGATTTAACGAGAAAACTGAAGTTTAAGTTGAAATCAATTTGCTATAGGAAAACGACGTGAGACGTTTAGACGTAATCGGTAGATTACGTCTAATTATTTGGACTAGTGTAATACATGATAGATCCAGTTCTTTTTTTATTTACCAATGTTTTGTATCATTTTACAGCCATCTACAACGCCATGCATACCTCGATATCCAGTCAAATCTAATTGGTCTCACCGTTGTGTAAGTTAAATGTAGTTATTGCAACATTGATGTGATATGCTGTTATTTGGTTGTAATTATTTGAATAACTCAACTAAATCCATCATTCCTTAAACGTTCAGGGATATTGTTTTGGCGTTGTCCGTCCGTCCGGCTGTCCGTCCGTCCGGCTGTCCGTCCGTCCGTCCGGCACTTTTGTGTCCGGAGCCATATCTTGGAAGTGCTTTGGCGGATTTCATTGAAACTTTGAATGAGTATATATATGCAAAAGGGGATGATGCACGCCAAATGGCATTGTACACCATCTGTTAAAAACAGAGTTATGGCCCTTTGTATCTTGAAAAAATGCTTTTTACTATGGCCCTTTGTATCTTGAAAAAATGCTTTTTACTATAGGCACTTTTGTGTCCGGAGCCATATCTTGGAAGTGCTTTGGCGGATTTCATTGAAACTTGGTATGAGAATATATATGCATAAGAGGATGATGCATGCCAAATGGCATTGTATACCATTTGTTAAAAACAGAGTTATGGCCCTTTGTATCTTGAAAAATGCTTTTTACTATAGGCCCTTTTGTGTCCGGAGCCATATCTTGGAAGTGCTTTGGTGGATTTCATTGAAACTTGGTATGAGTATATATATGGATAAGAGGATGATGCATGCCAAATGACATTGTACACCATCTGTTAATTACAGAGTTATGGCACTTTGGATCTTGAAAAAATGCTTTTTTCAGTGTCAAATATGACCCTTTTGTGTCAAGAAGCATATGGGCGGGGGATATCAATTCAACGAATTTGCTTGTTGTTTTGAATTCTAAATGATCATAGTGATGGACAGTAAAATCTTATGTACATCTTGTATAATGCTTAAGGCCTAAGATTACATTTTTAATAGTTGTGTAACGCTGTTATTTTACGGATTATTTTGTCATGCATTTTGTAAGTTTTTTGTATCGTGTAATTTCAGTTTTACGGGTTTGATCGGTTATCTTGCTGTCAAATTAAATCCGGCTGAATGATCCGTTGTCTTCTGTTCAATTAAAATCCGGCAGAATAATTGGGGCAGTAAAGTAACCTTGGACGTTTGATCCACTTGTTTCTAATATTAGATCTAAAAATAAAGGCCTGGATATAACAATTATGCTGCAATAAAGCATATTTTATAGAATATACATTGCAAAAGCTTCCATAATTATGACCATTCATGTGTGTGTCGGTAAGTCAGGAATGTTCTTTATTTAATCGCAAATTCAATGTACATGGTAGATATTGTAAACAATGAACTAACCACGACGGGTTCAGAAACAGTACTAACACAATATGATGGCTAAGATATTGATCACGAACACCGCTTCCGCTTCAACAGTGTTGCCACTTATCTGAGATAGAATGTTGTTTAACGTTTGTTAAAATCGGCGCGTATTTATCAGCTGACGTTCAATAATGCAGTATCTTAAATATCTTTAAGCGAACGGAATAAAATACATTAAATATGTATTGTTTCCGAACAAATCAATGCATAAGTGTTAGTTAACGGGACTATGGCAGGAAAAACTGGGTTTCTAAATTATACATTTTTATATAAATTCACTTTTATTAAACATAACTTATAAAGTTAAACAATGATCATTTGTCAGAAACAAGTTGGTAATCAATCAGACAATACAACACGTTAGTATCACACACAAACATGCCTAAGCTGCAATTCAAAATATGACAGTTGACACCACTTTAACAAACTGCGCTATCATGCTTGGTTATTGACCATGTCAAACTTATGGAGATATTGAATACCAGCACGATGTAAACATGTTAACGCAAAAAGGGTCAAACAAACAAGCCGCATATTATTATATGATTTGTACCTTAGAATGGAAAAAAACAGTGTGTTATATACAACGAGTTGTATCAGTTCATATACAATCGTACTTTCACCAAAAACAGTTTTTTTTATGTCCCCCACTATAGTAGTGGGGGACATATTGTTTTAGCCCTCTGTTGGTCTGTTGGTTGGTCTGTTGGTCGGTCTGTTGGTTGGTTTACGCCAACTTTAACGTTTGCGATAACTTTTGCAATATTGAAGATAGGAACTTGATATTTGGCATGCATATGTATCTCATAGAGCTGCACAGTTTGAGTGGTGAAAGGTCAAGGTCAAGGTCATCCTTCAAGGTCAAAGGTAAAATATATGGGTCAAAATCGCTCATTTAATGTACACTTTTGCAGTATTTCAATATTCAAGGTAGCAACTTCATATTTGGCATGCATGTGTATCTCATGGAGCTGCACAATTTGAGTGGTGAAAGGTCAAGGTCAGATGTCAAATATATGTGGCCAAAATCGTCATTTTATGAGTACTTTTGCAATATTGAAGATAGCAACTTGATGTTTTGCATGCATGTGTATCTCATGGAGCTGCACGTTTTGAGTGGTAAAAGGTCAAGGTCAAGGTCATCCTTCAAGGTCAGAGGTCAAATATATGTGGCCCAAATCGCTAATTTTATGCATACTTTTGCAATATTGAAGATAGCAACTTGATATTTGGCATGCATGTGTATCTAATGGAGCTGCACATTTTAAGTGGTAAAAGGTCAAGGTCAAGGTCATCCTTCAAGGTCAAATATATGGGTCAAAATTGCTCATGTAATGTCACTTCTGCATAATTGAAGCTAGCAATTTTATATTTGAAATGCATGTGTATCTCATGAAGCTGCACATTTTGAGTGGTAAAGGGTCAAGGTCAAGGTCATCCTACAAGGTCAAACGTCATATAGGGGGACATTGTGTTTCACAAACACATCTTGTTTTCCAAAGAATTTGTCCCTTGGGTACACCTTTAAATGGCATAGCCCCTTGAAAGCAGAATACAGAATAAAATATGTTTCCCTTAGGTGGCAATATACAGTGTTTAAGTATCGGCCAATCTCGTACACAAGCAGGAGTGAATCAATGTCTGAAAACTGGTCACCTCGCAAATCAGAAAATAAACCTAGCACATTTCCAGAATGGTTGAGGGTGTGCCTTCTGAAAAATCAAGAACATTCAATCAAATGAGATAAGGCAAAATGATAAAGTATTGATTATTTCAAACGAAATCATCAGAATTATGTGTGTTTCCAAGCTTTTTTAAGCCCGTTTAACATATAAACTGCCACTTTCCGTCAGACGCAAGCAGAGGTCTAGCTAGGCTCAAAATTTTGGGAGAAGTCACTTCTCCCTAAATTGAACTAGGGAGATTTGGCCACATTTTTGGGAGAAATGGTACATTTGCGTCCTAAATCTTAGTTTTACGTATATTTTGCAGCAACTTAATGGATAGTGGTTTCTGTTCAGCTTTCAATCAACTCTTCACTGTTTTATACAATAAGATATGTTAAGTGTATAAAACTGACATTTTCCTTATTTCTCATTGATTGTTGATCATGATTGTACTTTTAATTATTTTTTCTTCTGAACAGGTGTATCAAATAAACTTCAATAGTAACAAGCCAGTAATGTTCAGAATCTATTTACTTCCTTGTTAATTTTAAGCAATTCAACATACAATCACATTTATATTTTGTTACAAATATTTGTATTAAATTTAAAATTCATTTAAAATCTCATTTTATAGCAGAGATTCCAAATCTGACCTGTAAATGGGCCCCATATATCTATTGCCCGTGCTAGGTAACATCTTCCCATTTGATCATTCCTTAGTTTAATAGTACTGTTTTAATGGGCCATTTAACATTGCTGAATCAAAGTTATTGGTAGCCAGCAGAAGGCAATTAATCAAGGCATCATCTATTAACAATTTCAAGAAGTGTTATAGCTCCAGACCCGTCTTTTGAATGTTCAACTTTGCATGACCTGTAAATGGGGCAACTTATTGCTGAGAATTCTCCTGTGTCCAATTCTCCACATCAAAGTGATTTTAATCGGTCAATGTCTGGAAGTAAATCATTAAAAGGAGGAGAAATCACTTCACCTTCATGATATTAATGTGCGAAGTGAAGATTAATTGGGCGAAGAAATCGCCCACTCGCGAGACCCCTGTGCAAGGTGCATGAAAACAATGCTTTTTACATAGGTAACTTACCAAGTACTAAACAGCTATGGAGAAAATTGGGGTCAAAGGGTTAGATTTTTTGTAATAGTTCAATGTCCATACGCCAAATTTTCAACAGAAATACTGTCCGGAGCCAGCATTACACCTGTTTTCGAATTGCATTAATTCTACTTTCTGTATGCAGCTTTAGTTACAATACCAATGTTTTGGTAACTTATAAACATCCAAGAAAAATCACCACAATTCAAGCCTGACATTAATTATTATTAAGACACTCAAAAAGTGCTTACTTAAGAAATGTTCTCTTTATTTACAAATTTGACCGGGGCCAACTCGCATTGGTGGCTACAAAGTGTGATGTGCAGCCTTATGCACGCGCGAAATGAGATATGTTCCGTGATGCGATTTATTGCGAGCTTTGAAGTTAAATAGATATATTACTCTGAGTTAAATTGTTATCCCCCGCCAGAGGCGGTGGGATATTGTGTTGGCGTTGTCCGTCCGGCTGTCCGTCCGTCCTTCCGGCACTTTTGTGTCCGTAGCCATATCTTGGAAGTGCTTTGGCAGATTTCATTGAAACTTGGTATGAGTATATATATATGCATAAGAGGATGATGCACGCCAAATGGCATCGTACACCATCTGTTAAAAACAGAGTTATGGCCCTTTGTATCTTGAAAAATGCTTTTTACTATAGGCACTTTTGTGTCCAGAGCCATATCTTGGAAGTGCTTTGGCGGATTTCATATAAACTTGGTATGAGTATATATAAGAGGATGATGCACGCCAAATGGCATTGTACACCATCTGTTAAAAACAGAGTTATGGCCCTTTGTATCTTGAAAAATGCTTTTTACTGTAGGCACTTTTGTGTCCGGAGCCATATCTTGGAAGTGCATTGGCGGATTTCATTGAAACTTGGTATGAGTATATATAAGAGGATGATGCACGCCAAATGGCATTGTACACCATCTGTTAAAAACAGAGTTATGGCCCTTTGTATCTTGAAAAATGCTTTTTACTGTAGGCACTTTTGTGTCCGGAGCCATATCTTGGAAGTGCTTTGGCGGATTTCATTGAAACTTGGTATGAGTATATATATGCATAAGAGGATGATGCACGCCAAATGGCATTGTACACCATCTGTTAAAAACAGAGTTATGGCCCTTTGTATCTTGAAAAAAATGCTTTGTACTATAGGCACTTTTGTGTCCGGAGCCATATCTTGGAAGTGCTTTGGCGGATTTCATATAAACTTGGTATGAGTATATATATGCATAAGAGGATGATGCACGCCAAATGGCATCGTACACCATCTGTTAAAAGCAGAGTTATGGCCCTTTGTATCTTGAAAAAATGCTTTTTACTAAAGGCACTTTTGTGTCCGGAGCCATATCTTGGGAGTGCTTTGGCGGATTTCATTGAAACTTGGTTTGAGTATATATATGCATAAGAAGATGAGCCACGCCAAATGGCATTGTACACCATCTGCTAAAAACAGAGTTATGGCCCTTTGTATCTTGAAAAATGCTTTTTACTGTAGGCACTTTTGTGTCCGGAGCCATATCTTGGAAGTGCTTTGGCGGATTTCATATAAACTTGGTATGAGTATATATCCCCCGCCAGAGGCGGAGGGATATTGTTTTGGCGTTGTCCGGCTGTCCGTCCGTCACTTTTGTGTCCGGAGCCATATCTTGGAAGTGCTTTGGTGTATTTCATTGAAACTTTGTATCACGCCAAATGGCATTGTACACCATCTGTTAAAACCAGAGTTATGGCCCTTTGTATCTTGAAAAAATTTGTCAGTTTGTTCATCCGTCCGATTTGCACCCATCCTCAAACAAAGCATATGTTGCGGGGGATATCAATTCTACGAATTTGCTTGTTTCTTATTTGATTGGGGTATGTTCCTAATATTTAAACGTTTGAAGCATCGTAATAGTATCGCAGATCGCATGTTAATAATGATTAATTCTTGATACGTTCAGGTTACACGAGTTTGAAGAAGTACAGGTTGAGTTTAGCAAGATGTGGAACCTTTCAGTGGATATGGAAGCCGCGCCAAGAGAATCAAGGATGCAGAACAAGGTTTGTGCTTTCAAAGAATCCTATATGTTATGTTAGCATGTTTTTGTAACATTATAACTTACACAATACTTATAGTAGCTTAAACTGTTGCGTTTCGTCACAGAAATTTCTTCTAACGAGAAAAAAAAATTAATTGCATTTTTAACTTAATGTAAATACATTTACGAAAAGCTGGCTCAGTGATAATTTAAGTTAAGAACAGAAAGTATAATATGCTATATAAAGGATCATGCCCGGCTTAGCTCTGCCGTAAGTGTTTGTCTAAATATAAGGTCATTTGGAAATGCTGTGATTGTATTGAGTCACTGAAACATAGATAGCATAAACTGATTATGTTATACGATACATTTCAGAAAATTGTTTTAGCGTTACATGTTAATGATTGCCGTAAAAACCAATGGTTCATATTTCATTTTTTGTTAAATAACCCCTACATCCTTCTCAGCGGAGAAACAACAAATATAATTGCCACAATAAACCACAATCGAGTGTCATTTGTTCCAAAGGAAACTAAATAGGTATATAATACATACCTTACTATATATAGTAACAAATTTGTACAGTTTGCCATACCCTTATCACCGTTGCGGGGTCATTATAAATATTCGGCCCTAGGGTTGATTATTTATAATCAGCCATCAGAATATGTGCGCGTGACGTTAAACTGGAAAAAAATGGCGTCCACATTCAGCCTTAGCCACAAATCAACGAAATAATCAATCATTATTAGATTATTAAATGACAGGTAGCACACAATTTGGATAATACAAATATCGATTGAAACTAAAACCGTGCTTCACACTAGATTGATGCCTTTATTTGAGCTTTAACAGGTTTCACAAAACAGCAACATTTAAAAAATAAAAGACAAAATTATCTCTATGACAACTGTAATCTGATGCTTATAATAATTAAATGACAACGATGTGCAATCCGTTTTTTTATTGTATCCGTTTATCTATATTTATTTTGAATCATATTTTTGTAAAGGAATCTTTTCACGTTTTTGTAAATTGACAAAATTAAAAAAAGTTGTTTCAGATTCGCACATTTTCGTTTTAGTTATGATATGTGTAAGGAAACAGTATTACCAGGGTTCGACACTAAGGCACGTCCGACAGACATTGTCTAGTAAGATCGGTGGTCAGGCTAGTAAAACTGTGGGCTAGCTTGTCCTACATACAAAATCTATACTGATTCATATAACTATAACTAACCGAAAACCTTTTTCTCTTAATGTGTAAAATTACTATTGTATCCATTATTTACATCAGAACAAAACTAGCGTATATAAATAAACGCGGAGCATTCACATGATTCATCGCTTTTTTAGACGCAAAGGAGAGCTTCCCGCAGAAATAGCTTGTTTCCATTGGTAAAGTTGTCATGAATATTAACACTTTGCATGATGGGAAATTTGTAGTCTGCTAAAATGTTGTCTGCTAAATTTCTAAAATTAGCATTTTCTTCATTTTTTTTCAAAGAATACTATCAGAATAGCAAACAGTTTGGATCCAGATGAGACGCCACGTTCTGTGGCGTCTCATCTGGATCCAAACTGTTTGCAAAGACCTTCAAAATTCGGTTCCAGCACTGAAATACATGTAGTTAATGATTTTCTGCAGTGTCGTAGAACTTTACATCATGTTTTTTCGACTTCTATCGAAAATCGGTATCATCAATGTAAACATTTTGGCGTAGGCAGACGAGAGAATGTAATTTAAAGAGTGACTTTGTTCAAGATTGGATTTTCGTCCGACAAATAAGTAAATAAAGAAGAATCCGACGGTAAATCTGACACAGATTATGATGGAAAAGGGCATTGGAGCAGTGGTAGCATGGAGCACAGCGGTCAAGGAGGCCAGACTTTGATAACGTTTAATAAATGTCACCTGCTGTACAGACATCATTTGTTTAACTGGTGATAAACAGTGAAATTACAGCAAACAATTTATGTTGTTAAATAGTTTTATTTTATATTTTACTCTGTGCATCAAAATAACTTTCTTGTGTTCACTAATTATTTTCTGATAAAACCTGATTAAACAGTTACACGACACAATTCTGTTTATTTGCTTAGTCATTTATGGTCTAGTAGACATCAGATTCGGGCTAGTTCATTTTAAGAGGAGCTGGTCCGATGGTCTGGCTGTAAAAAAATTAATGTCGAACCCTGATAACTGAACATTTACCATGATCTAATATAGCCATTATAATGCATCTTTTGAGGATTTTAAAACCTAAAAATTATAAAGCGTTGCAACGCGAAACGATTGAATAATTTGCAGAGTTCTGTTGTTGTCGTTGAATTTGTGAAACTATGAAGATTGCGTATATAAGGTATACAATACACTACTATGTATACTCGGATGAATAGCCGAGAGGGCTAAAGCGTTTTAACTTCAGGACCTCGGCAGGACTCCAGGGGTCACTGGTTCGAAACCTGCTCCAGGCAATGTTTTTTTTCCTTTTTTAAATTTTATTCTTGAGTTTTTACTGGAGCGTAAGATCCAATGATTACATTTATCAATATAAAGAATTTAATGAATAACTTCAAAACATGCCAACATCTGTAAAGGCCCTTTTAAACGATTGTAGCCAATGCTACCCACTGTCACCAAACACGATTTATAAAATTGAAAAACTTGTCAGAGCGATTACAATAATTTTATCAAGGCTTCCAATTGTGCACGACAAATGCACAATCCGAATACGTTTTTGTTTTCGTTCGATGCTCCAACATATTCTATATAAACCTTCCATGTCCAAATAGCTAAGACTGTTGTTTCGTCACAGAAATTACGTCACAGAAATACGTCATCAATTTGAATCAATTGGATGAAAATAAAAGTACAAAAAGCTGGTTCTGTAATACATTTTAGAAAAGAACAAAACAAAGATAAACAAAACAAAGTTAGGTATATATTATAGACGTTTATACGGGCCGTTATGCTTCCTGCGCGCCGATTATCGCTGCCCGCCCCGGCTCAGCCGTGTATTATCCTCTAAATATTTTCTTTTTACGAATACACAAGCGAAACACTTGAATTTTAAATAATTATGTATTTATTCTACAACATAAGTTATTAATGCATTGTGATTTTCACCAATCTGATTTAAATATATATATGATATGATTATCCATAAAAGCCAATGACAGGCAAGTCACTTTGATCAAGTAGATCATGTAATTAACTGTTGTGTACTTTTATATTAATTGATATTAACTTGCAATTATATTTTCATTCAAATTTCGAATCGTATCAACAGAGTTTCTAGTATATAATTTTTGCTAATCATGGTACATGTTTTTTATTAGGAAGCCGATATTGGTGTCAGAAGAGCGTTGAACAAAAAGCGTTATCAAAACCTTCACTCAATTATGCAGGTATATCATTAGCATTTGTTTGTAAACTATTTGTTTGTATTGATAGTCCATACTGAACATAAGGAATACAGAACACGTTCTCAGAGATACGGGAAAACTGACTGAGAGACACGCAAATTGTTGACCACACAGAAATGTAACAAAATAGACAGACAAGAAAGCCACTTATATACATGAAGTGCGCTCTGTGAAAATGGGGCTTAAGACATGTGCCTAAAATATCGTCCCACAATAGCCAGTCCGTACTGGCCTGTGTATTCGCACAGACCTGTGAAGTCCGCACAGGGTAATCAGGGACGACACTTTCCGCTTTTTAGTGTTCTTGTCTTTTAAAGAATCCTATTCAGAAAAAAATCAACTTTCAGCGGAAAGTGTCGTCCCTGATCAGCCTATGATGACTGCATAGGCTGATCTGAAGTTAAGAATACAGACAGGCATTGTTGAAGAAGTAAGTCAGTCTTTCTTTGGACAGGCAGAGCGGGCGAACAGACAGACAGGCAAATATATAGATAGACAGCCTAGACACAAGGAGTGACTGATATACTTTCTGACTGGCTAACTGAAACAACGACTTGCAGGCGTGCGAACCGACGGGTCGGTCTCCGACTCACAATCAGGCAGCATGGGCATCCACATTTACATAATGACACAATATCGGTTAAAAAAAAACATTCAAACAACATACATCCTTCATTTGGAAATATATTCTGTCATCAAATGGAGCAAATCACAATTTTAAATAAGACTGCAACCTATTAATTTTGAATCATATCTGATTTATATCTATCAGCGCGGTAATGGATTTATCAGTTCTCGTATACATGTTTGTCGATTTAATATACTTACATACTTAAAAATATTTTATATTAAGTACTATCAATACTTTTGGTTTTTGATGAATTTCATCTGCTGCATGTTTGATACAAACGATAAAAAAAATGTACTAGTAAAGAGTTATCAACATGTAAGTAATTTATATAAAATTTAACAAATAATATACGCAATGTGTATCGAAAATATTGCAAAGTATGCTCAATATATACGTTATAAATGATCAAAACTAATAGAAAGTAATATCATATATGCATATTTAGATTCCAGAGCATTCGAAGAATTGTCTATTCGGATGTTAGCCGCACTTGACGACAGTGGAGCTGGAAGAAAACTGTATTGGAGCGGAGGAGAACTTACTTGTGTAGGGAGCACATTGAGAAAATAGCATTTGAGAAAATAGCATTTCAACTACAAGGAAAGAACGTTGAGTGTTTTCATTTCGGGAGCCAGTCGGAAGGGACCACAACTCCCGGTCTCCAGTCTGATATTGATTTTCTACTAAGTAACCACATAACCAATATCATGACCATCTGGGAAGACTGGAGGGCTGGTATGAAAAACCTTCTGATGCTCCACGACAACACCACTCCACCTCAACAGTACTTGCTACAAGTCTTCCAAGACTACACACCGGAACCAGTGACCAGTCTGACCGATGACAGGTTCGTAAGGAAAGATTCTGGGCAAATACTGTTAAGCGCTGAAAGATGGAAAAATGTAATCGAGTATGAGAATAGGGATCAAGGGGAGGCAACTAAAAATGGGCCTTCTGTGAGTTTTACGCCTAACTGGATATTGTACTATCATTCATATACGCAAACCTCTTCCTGAAATACAGCACTGGATAGACAGATGTAGAGGTAAACACTGGCCACCTGTTTCAGCTTCTCGAGGCTGCACGGATAGCTCCGTGTTTCCTGGTACCAGCAGGACATCCAGACAGCGATTACAAGCGTGAAGAATGGCGACTGTCTCCAAACCTGGATAGAAAGAATGTGATGTTTAGCTTCAATATGACTCAAATAAAATGTTACATTGTTTTAAACTAATCAAAAAATCATTATTTGCTAACATTGTGGGGGATGCTATTACAAGCTTTCATTGTAAAACTATAATGTTTTTCACCATAGAAAGAACACATCCTTGTCTGTGGTGCGAACACAACCTTATGTTTGTACTTTGCTCTGTTTACACGTATTAAGGCGATGGCTGAGATTGGGAAGGCTTCCGCATTATATCATAGAAGGTGTGAACTTGTTCGATGGAAAACTCTCAAAGTTGCTGCAGAAAACGCCTTTTAGTGTATATAGACTCGTGATAAGGAATAACTTACAAGATGTTTTTTTTGTATTGGGTATAGATAATATAAGTTGTCGGTTACAAGCGTGTAGTATGCGGCATACTGTACAGGCTGGAGAACTCAGAGGTGTATTTTTACATAACGCATCAGATTACTGCTGAAGTGTCAGTACTTGGAAAAATTGACTAACTAGTGTTAACAGGTATCAAACATGTACAGAGCAGTTCTCATTCAACCTTCGAGCATAAAATTAAAATGTGTAATACGCAATTGTTTTGAATATTTTGAAAACTCAACAAAATACCATGTCAAAAACTGCTGCTCTTGAATTGATTAAACACTTTCATGCGTTACAAATTTCAATTCAATCATCTTACTATTTGCGACTACAAAACGTTCTTGACAGCGAAAATATAAGGCGTGTCCAATATTCTTAAATTCGGATGTAGCTTCTAGTCGCTTAAAGTTTTTTCTATGCTATACTGCAGTGGTCATCTTCAGGCGGCAGTTCGAGTGCTGGAGAATGTAGAGAGGAGGTATCACAGCAAGGTCAAGGCTGTGTGTGCATTTATAGTTAAAGAGGGAGAAAGGGATCTGAAGGTGTTTGCTAATATGTTAGCAGGTAACAAGAAGAGGGAATTAGTGAACCACATTCGTATACTGTGTCAGATTTGTAAGGCAAGAACGTATTGCACTCCTGCCATATTATTGTTTGAAATGAATCGCAATAACACCGAAGAGGAAGTGGCACAGAGAGATTACATTAACAAACTATGGATGGACAGTGCTGAGGTGGATGCCCGTCCATTCCTACACTATCTGCTGTATCTCACGTATGGAGGACTCGGTGAACGTGACAAACAGCTTATGCTATGGAAGTCCTCGAGGCTTATATAGATATAAGAAATCAACTCAACTGTATCACCAAGAGACTTCACTCAACTTGCTGGGGCATTGTTACGAAATGGAAGGAGACTATGCAGGAGCGTTACATTACTACGAGTGGTCGTTGCATTGTCGTCGTACAAACAACGCCGCTAACTGGCACGTCCTGCGTATTTGCGTCTCATGTGGTTAAAAGAACAATATAACAATGTAACGACATTTAAACAAATAACTATAAACCTATGTTAAATATAAGATATTTGTGACCAGTTAGTTAGTCTCGATATGTAATTTAATGATATGTACATGTATTATAAAACTGTAAGAAGAGGCAATGTATTTGTATGTTTCAAAATATTAACATCGCTATATGTACACTCTGAATTGGTGTGTTGAATACTCTTATTTATGTCAAATACGCATGATG
>NC_068365.1:66051169-66164303 GCF_020536995.1 Dreissena polymorpha | reverse complement strand
GACAATTTCTGTGTAGTTTCGTCAACTTATGCCCCACCCGGGAACATGTCGTACGCATGCAAGGATGAACGACGGAAATCACGGTAAATCAATAGCTCACCACGAGCACGTTTTGATCAGGTTAGCTTAACATTATCGCTTACACACAATGCATTTAGGTGCAGGTCCTGTCCATTGACCAGTAATCCTGCATGTTAATGTTGCCAAACCGACCAGCGTCGTGCCCGGTGAACAAGAAAACGTTGCCGTCGTGTGTGGAGATTGCCTTTGATGGATTTGGCGCCAATTCGATTGTTAGATTGTCGTTAGTATCCAATACTGGGCATTCTTAAAATAAAATCTTAAATCGGCATTCATGTATATTCATTAACGTATAATGCATTGTAGTTGACATTGATAAGTGCCTGAAAGTGTTGTTCAAAGCACAATCACAAATCTCATATTTAATTAGATTATAAATAATCGATCTTAATAAAACTTCTGATAGATTGTATTAATAACGATTGATAGTATACCTTCTAATTATGTATTACCTATTGGAACACACGCTGAATATGTAAGTGGACTCCATGTTCCATTCGCTGTACAAGTAGCAGATTCAAAACGGTGTGTTGGTTTGTTGACGACATGATACCCCGGATACACGTCATTTCAGCATCAGAACCGAAAGTTGTCGCGTTTTTGTAAATAATTGGTTGATGGTTATCCAAACTAGAATCACTATACCACTTCCCACAATCTGAAGATACAAAATAGGCATTTGTATTATATGCATCCCAAGGTTCATTGCTTTACAAATAAAATAATTGAACGAACTAAGCCATTAGTTTGTGTGATCACACCCATAAAGTGTTATCTTAAGTGTCCTGAATTTGTTTTTTGAGACAGACGATTGAATATTAAAGTTGGTATATAAACGAATAAATCTTAAATATTCGTTTGATTGTATTCGTAAAAGTATTTAATTTTACTTTTGTAATTGTTTGAATTAATAGTCGGCGTTATTAAAACCATAACTAATACATAAACCGTTAATTTGTTTATAAATTGACATTAAATGGACACAAACAATATAACAATTTAGTTATAGTTCAGTTAACATTATTTTTGTTAAACGATGACAAATTGTGTTACTAGCTCTTGTGTGTAGTATCGTGTATTATAAGTATTAACAAAGAGTTTTTATCACTGAGGACCTTCTGGCATTGACGACCGCATAGAAATCCCTGAAACACATGGAGAACCGAAGCCGAAGCTCTAAAATAGGTAAGGGACCGAAGCCGACAGGTGAAAACCTAAGCAAAAAGAGATCTTTGTGCATTGTGCGCTCAGTTGAATAATCCATATTCGAATCTATGTTTCGTTGTTGCGAACAACTCATTCTGTTTCCAAAAGGCCATGTTCAAAGAGAAACCCCTGTTAAAAGATTATGGTACAACGCAAATAGGTCTTCGATTGGAATGTTTTCATGACCTCAATAACATCTTAATACCTTCGATGGTAATAACCGACCAGCCCTCTTATCTTAGTAAAGCAATATAAGCTCTCCACTGCGTTCATTGATAGTATACATTCTTCAGGTAATGATGATGACAAGAAGATGTGCAGCCGAAAAATATTCAATTTTTGTATAATTATGTCTTTTCTAAAACCGTCTCAAAGCATAAAAGGTTATGATTTATTCACGTTCATATAAAGTTATTGTTTGCATTTGCATATAAAAATTACTTAATGCGCCATAATGTCCATAATATTGTATGGTTATGTGCGACGTGATAACTATGTAACTTCTTTAATTAAAAAAAAATGTGTTTGTAAATAAAAACCTGAACATAACATCTATAACAAGACCACATTCATAAAAACGATTATAACTTTGGAATTTATCTGATACGACCGCTTCTATCTATTCACATTAAGTTTAAAAAATCGCAGCTTGTATGTATTATTACGGTTGATATAAGCATACTTTCTAATGATAATTGACCTATTAAAACACACGCCGAACAAGTAAGTGTGCTCCATGTTCTCTGTACAAACAGCTGATTCAGATCGTGTGTTAGTTTTGTTGAAGACATGGTACCCCCGGATTGCACGTCATTACAGCCTCAGAACCAAACGTTGTCGCGTTTATGTAGATTATTGCTAGGTGGTTATCAGAAATATTATCACTATGCCAATCTCCACAATCTGAAAGATAAAAACATATACAAGCTTGTATTATTATCTGCATCAGTGACACTTAAATATCTAAATTGTTGCATCACTGACTATTTCTCTTATCTAACCAAAACAAAAACAGGATCTCCACAATGTTAATTGAGAATATACATTCTTCAGATATTGATAATACCTAGAATCTGTACAACCAAAACACACGTTAATTTTTTAAATACAGTTATTGATTTTTTTATCACATTTTTACGTCATAATCAATGCCTATATGCTGCTGATTTATTACTTATAAAGATATAAGTATAATGTTATTGTTTGCATTTAAATATGAAAGATGTGTTGCGCTTTAATTTTATTTATAGTTTAAACGTTATATGCGTCATGATAACCATGTAACAATTAACAATTTTAAATGTCAAATATGTTCTTTAATAAAACCTGACCATAAAATCTATATCAATCAAGAACACATTAATAAAAACGATTATACACTTTATGATTTAACCGATAAGGGCGTTATCATCTACTTACATGTATTATATTTCACTGCTCTTATCAATTATTTATGTATTATTTCGAGAAAATGATGAGCCCTAAAACTAAAATATTTAAACTAGTTTCAACTAGGATGACTTATATGATAATAACCAGAACCGCTTTGTCAGAGGCATGGCTAGATTCAAAGGCACATAACTACTGGTAACCATTAACATTTTATTGTAGCTTTTTACGACCACGATTCTCTAGGCGTAAAACAAATAGCCAGTGAGACGAAATATATATAGATATTTAATTGTTGAATAAAATGTTCAGAATACCTAGGGTAATTTTATACTAATCGTGTGATAACACTCAACGAATAAAATATTGAAATAGTAAACTTCATAGTTACGTGGGGTAAATAAACCAGTGACATTCGGCGACATTGTCGCCTCTGAACGTTTCCGTAAAAATACTACCTCTATATGGGTATTACCAATGCGCGTGAAGTGGACTGCATAATGTAATTTGTAAAAACAAATTGTCTGAAAATCCAACCTTGATCTTTATTATAGTGTTATACAAATGCGTTCTCTTTGACAATTTCCGCTTTTCGGGAATTTTTCGTTTAAATGATGTCTCTTCTTAGCGAAAATCCAGTTAAGGCGGTAAGTGTCGTCCCGGATTAGCCTGTCTAATCTGGGATGACAATTAACCCACAAGCATTTTACCCAGTTTTCTCAGAACACGACACATAAGACTCTCGAATTTTATATTTGGAATTTAATATCAGATAGATGTCCTCTAAGAAGTTAATTCTACTTTTCCTCCAATTTATTGCATGCCCATGTGATCATATACCTGTTTTATATAGTCATTAGACTTATGTATTATATTCTATTCATACCTTTCGGTAAATAAGTGGAAAATACCATTGGATGATAACCAGATGTTGCTCGAATGAAATTATAATATTTAAGAATTGCACTCTTGCTTGTTGCCACGTGTTATGTGGCTTTACTCAAATGTTTTGTTTTACCAAATGGTTAATAACCGAATCGTCGATGTGAAATTCGACCTGTTAAACACGCTGACAAATTTCTTTGGATTGTGGTAGGAAAAAACACGGTTGTGGACAAAATGATAATTTATACTTTATGTACGTCGTATGTTCAATACACCACACACATATTACGGAATACAACACAAAGTTAGTAACTTGCACATTATAAACCATTTATCGAAATATGTAAACAAGAAGACCCTCTTTAATCGGCACACATTCATTGTTATCAGCGTATTAACAGTAACTTCTTAATTTTCTATTAATTTGATAATGTTTGTTTTAAAGAATAATTACAAATAATTATCCTCTTTAGTTTGTTTTGTTTTCACATGATTTCGCATTATCACAACTAAATTAAACTTCTTCTTTATATTTGTGATATAATGTAAAATAATTGTATTCATGAGATTTGAAAATAGCAGATTGCAATAATTACGGTTGATATTTGTTATACTTCATAATCAGTATTTACCTATTGGAACACACGCTGAATAGGTAGGTGCACTCAATGTGCCATTTTCTGTACAATAAGCTGATTCAGATCGTGTGTTGGTTTTGTTGACAACATGGTGCCCCGGATTGCACGTCATAACAGCCTCAGAACCGAACGTTGTCGCATTTTTGTATTTTATTTGATGATGGTAGTCCGAATTAGAATCACTGTACCAACCGCCACAATCTGAAATATATAAATAAATATATGAAATATATAAATAAAGACCTTCGTATTATTACATGTATCCCAACATGCAACACTAGAAGAGTTAAACGCATTAAGGCATGACACATACATAAAGCGTAACGATGCGAAAAACATCAAGCATAATAATATAAAACAGGACAGACGCGGACTGTCATAATTTCAGCTTGACTGTGTCTTGAAATTGAGTCGAGCGTTGCCTTAAGATGTTTTGTAACGCCTCTAATGAATGTCAAGCACCGTCGCACAAAGAACAAACGGAATCCACTGTAGCTTTTTTAGTACTCCAGGGTTCTTAACCTATTTAAAAATATTCCTCTTGTGAAGGACGCTAATCGCGTCGTAGACGACATTTTCGTTAATGGTGACAGTGCCAAACTTCACTCAGAAGTTACCTTCGTATAGATTTATGTAATTATTGTCATCAAATTAAATAATTCTAGATGTGTATGGATAAATATAAATAATTTTATTTAATATAAATCACCATAATTGTCAACATAGTTGAACCTTTAATTTACGGTTTGCATTCCAATGATATTTTATTTCGGACAGGAGATTGTGATAGTACTTGAAATCGTATGCGCCTATATGCAAGGCTTATTAAAAAAAAACAACAGAGGACGTAAAACTTAAACAGTTACCCGTTTTCAGTAACACAAGTCTATATCTTTAGAACCATAAAAAGTAATTGCATTCATTGAGCATTGATTGACATTAAAAATATGCATTGAAGAATATTTATGAATGGTATAATATTACCTGTATGAACACACGCTGAATATGTAGGTGTACTCCATGTACCATTCCGTGTACATATCGCTGATTCAGAACGTGTGTTAGTTTTGTTGATGACATGGTAACCCGAGTAGCACGTCATAACAGCCTCTGCGCCGAACGTGGTCCCGTTTTTGTATTTTATAGTTTGATAGTTTACCGAACTAGAATCACTATTCCATGCTCCACAACCTGAACGACGAAGCTATATAGGTTCTTACTATAGCATGCCTTCTCGTTTAGACCATTAAACAATGAACAAGTTGAACGCAGCTTTTATAAAAGTCTTGAATAAGTGAAGATTATTAAACTTGGCCGAATATTGCTTCTCAATGCATGACAAAAACGTATTTAAACACACACGTTTAATATTACAAGCTTTTGTATTATTTAAAACAATTGGTACAAGAGTATTCCTTAACATTATTTGATGTTGATAATAACAATAAACAAAAAATCAAATCTATGGTCACAACATGATAATTAACGAACCTAGGTGTACTACTAGGTAGGGAATACGCATTTAATTGCTTTACAACAGTCTTGCATTGCAATCTAAATACTATATTGGTACCAAAAGAAAATAAACACTTCCGATCGTAAGAGCGAATTAAGGAAATTGACGATCATCAAAATCATCGCTTTTTGAAAATCAAAAATAATTTTTAGTTTTATTTTCAATGTTATTATACTATATTCGTTTAAAAAATGGTATATGTTAGGATATGTTAAAATTAACTTAAAAACTAATAACACACCTTGATCGCACAAGACGCCCACATCTTTAGAATGATTACAGTTGTTGGTTCCCCACGCGTTGTGTTGACACATGTCGATATTGGTCTCATTGCCATTGCACCGGACATCGTCCAACCAGATCGTGGTGGTGCCGGGGCCGTAGTATGCACCTGGTTTTGGCTGGGCTCTGTAACTTATGGACAAATGTATCGTTGAATATTAAATATCAGTAATTGATATAGCTATGTATACCGCTTACACCAGTTTTAAATCAACATACGAAAAAAAAGTTGTAAGGCACCTTGCAACTTCTCTTTTGATCAGACCTTAATCAAGAAAAAGTTCAACAATAATTCAACTGACTAAAATCATTGAAACAAATCTGATTTGACCTACAAGCTAAATAAATACAAAAGCTGTATTTGATTTACGAATACAACTATGATAATGGATAGGACTGCATTGTTTAAATGCAATTTTGTAAGATGACAATGGTGAAGCCACATGTCTGTGTTTTGATTATTAATAATATACAAAGAGCACATAAGGCTACTTCTTCTCTATTTGGCCATGATAAAAGCCAGTAATTCTACATGAACGTAACTCAATGATTTTAGCATATCTCAATGGAATACAATCAGATACATGAATATTGTACAATTGATTTTACCATTGTTAATGCCTTGATTTTTTATTATTTCGTGCACACACTTTAATGTCTAAGACTCAAAAAAGCTTTATGGACTAAGATTGAAATGGTCAGTGTAGATTTCAAATATAAGAATAATGGTGTCGTAATATATATGGCTTTTTTGAGTAGAATTAATAATTTCATAAAAAGCTATATGGATTACGACGCAATTATTTTTTTATAATTCAAAGAAGATAAATTGTTGATGAATCAACGACGCTTTATCGACTACGACTCAAAGGGGCTTTATGGGCTACAACTCATTTTCTCACCTGGTCATGTTGAGCATGTTGCAGACGACAGCTGCGCTCTTCGTGTCAAAAAGGTCATCGCACACGCTTCCCCAAACCCCCTGGTAAAACACTTCAACTCGGCCTTCATTGGCTGCTGGACCCCCGACCAGACGCACGGGTGTCGCAGCTGAAGGTCAACAATCAGTTTGAACTATTCCATTTCTATTGTACTCACATATAATTTAACAATCAGTAGCAGTGTACCATATATGGTAAAGCTATAATTTAACAACCACTTAAAAAATAATGTTTGTGTTCCGTGGAGTAAATATCTAAAACATATATTTAAGGAAATAAAGATAATACATTCTGATTAAACTGTTCTATAAATATGTACGTTTTATTTGTATACCCTTTTGTGTCCTAAAATTATCATCGCAGTCAACATCGTCAGCATCACTGCCACCACATATAGTATATTATGTCCCAAAACTACCGAATATCAAGTCTTATACAAACTTAACGTATTCTTAAACTGATAAAGTTTTAAATACACATCCAGTCCAGAAATTAAAAAAAAACATATATCTTACGCGAACTAAAGCTAATAAATAAAACCTGGGAAAAAACAATCAATCATACTCATTAAATAAACAATATAAGACCCACTCATGAACAGTACAAACAATGAAGACTAAGACTGTACCATGAGCGCAAACGACGCCCACATCTTCGCCGTGACGACAGTTGTGGGTTCCCCAAGCACTGTGTGGACACCGGTCTATATCGTTCTCATTTCCAAGGCACCGAACATCGTCCAACCATATGGTGCCAGTACCCTGACCGTAATAGGCACCATCCCTATGTTGGGCTCCGGAACTAATGGACACATGTATCGATAAATGTTAAATTACAGTGCTTGAAAATTAAATAGCATTATAGAAAACGTACATCTGGTTCAAATTGAACGCAATCTTAAAATTCAACATAATATATGATTTAATTAAATTCCTTATGTACTAGATTTCAACGTTATTTGATTTTATAATTCCTATGTTGAACAGGCATGAGGGGCCACTGACTAGAGTTATTGTTCAGCAATATAAAACAAAAGCTTTACGGCCTCAACTTGTACGTAGCTTAATAAACAACTACTCTTTTCCTCACCTCGGAAGATTGAGCATGTTGCAGACGACAGCTGCGCTCCTGCTGTCAAAACCGTCATCGCAAACGGTACCCCAGATCCCGTTGAAATACACCTCTACTCGGCCCTCATAGGATGATGGACCCCCAACCAGACGCGTGTATGTCGCTGCTGAAGATCAAATTGTCACAAATGTGTTTAATACAATTTAAACAATAAATACTATATATACAGGATAAAACAGTGTAAAAAGTAAATATCTTATACCCTATCGCTTTCGACTATACGTCTTTTTCAGGGTTTTATACAGATATATGTGCACGATTCATCAGTGAGAAAGTACAATTGGACCATTGTCTTGTTCAAACCTGCGACCACATAGAACGACGTTCCGCTGATTACAACTGTGTGTTATAGACTGGCACGCGGGATGTTTAATATATCGGTATAACAATTACATATTACAAATTGCCGTGAACGTTGGCATTCAGTGTTGTTTTATATGTATGTATCCGAGAGATGAGCTGCTTACATACAAAACAAATCACTTATTCCGTTTACATGTAATTCCAAAGAAGTAAGAGAAAAATGACACCAATACATTTTCAATCTTAAAACGACACTTATGACATAAAATGATCATAACTAAGAATAAAGTGTGCTCATTTTTACTTGAACGATTGCTATTTTTCACATTAAATTAAATCTAAAATATTATCGATTTTGATCGATAGCAATCGTGAAATTGCACTGAATGTTGGGTATTTTATAAATTTCACTAATTTAACGCTAAGAATCGCAGTATATTTAATACAAAAATATTTCAGTACGCTCATTTTAACTTCAAAATATGCTCTTAGAAACACATTTGTAAAGGCAGATAGAACTATTCCAAGTGCAATGAATAAATGAAAGGTGAATGCTGTAGATCTATAACCTTGTAAAACAAATAACCAGTAGACCTGATAAGTTGTTTTGTTAGAAGAGGAAGCCGGTACAGAGTTCAAACAGCCTTGTTTTTTAAACTTTAATGTATATTTGGTAGCATTGAGTCACATGCTTTACACGAAGAACACAACAAAATCGTTTTACAATAATAGAAATATGGTCAAATGATTACTATGTGCTATAGAAAATCCGGAATCGATAAATTGACCACCGCCATATTGACTATCACGTGACCCGCTACTGAAGACGGTACTGAAGAATTAGGCAGATTTCAGCGTAACCATAGCGTACACCCCCTTCATTTCAATAAAGAATATTTTATCACTTAGGACACTTAGATTGGAAACAAGTCAATCATGAAACAAAGTTGTTTCGATATGTTTCACAGCGTTAATGAATAGAAGTTAAATAAGAAATATACACGATAGATTCATAAAATATGTATCTCTGCAACACTATTTAGTTACAACACGTAATGTTTAAGGCCGAGTTAGCTTTTCAAAGCACACTTTTCAGTAATGCCATTGCCTAAAATGTAAGTAATTCTTTATTGAATGGAATTATTCAAGGATAATTATAAATGTTCTATCAATATCTTAAGTCTGAAGTAAATTTTGTGATTTTAGCGTAAATAGTGCCGGAAATATTAATTAGCGAAACTTTGAATGAAATAAGGCCGAAGTAGACAATTATATTGAAAAGTAGATATCTGCCTTTGTTTTAAACATTATTATTTCTTTATGTAAATACTCATATAGTACCGGAGATACTAATTAAGAAACTTTATAAGATTCAAGACCGAGGCGGACTTGTTTTATTAAATTGTACATATCTTTGTTTGTCTAAACATTAATTAGTTCGTTATTTATATTTCTTATTTAAGTATCTTTTTAAAGGTAATGTAAAAATATAAAGCCCGAGTACATTTTGTGATTTAAACTAAAATTGGTCCGGAAATATTTATAAGCAAAACTCTTTAAGATTTCATGTAGAGGTAAACGTTTTTTTTAAATTAAAAGTATGTTTATGGTTTAGTCTAAAACTGAAGTTTTCATTTTATTTATTATCTTATAAATCGCTCTCAACTTTTCACAAAAACTCTTGCCGGATATGAGTTTTAAATGAACAGGTGCCGGAGCTATTCATTAGCATAACTGTGTAAGATGTCAGGACGTTGCATACTTTTTAATTGAAAAGTACATATCAGCTTTTACCTATAACTTTAACGGTATTTTATTATTTAAATAAAGTTTACTAAATTGATTTCATAATTTATTAATTTTTCTTAATAGTGTCTAAATTTACGAAAAAAATGTTCAATATAAAAAATATGGAGCCTTACATAAACTTAAATAGCTCCAGTGATGTTCTCTACATTTCCTAAACTTATAAATGCCTTTATTAAATTTCCGTAATAAAGTCTAAATTAACGATACAAAAACAAAACACGAACACAATAATTCATGTTTTTCTTTGTTAATTTCGGATTATCATTTTAAGCAAAGTAGATATTATGGTCTTGAAAAAAACCCATCTGCGATAGAGGCACAAAAGCTTTTCTTCAGTGGAAGGCGATGTCCCAAGGGTGGTTTAAAAGTGTTAATTGATATGTCTGCGACACCACATGTCTGCACATGTGTTGATACCGTTATTAAGATAAGATGCCATGCGTCACATTCTGATAACATTTAAAATGACAATCAGGGAAATCAATTCATGCTGAGTTTTATGACTTTAAAAAACAATGCATATTAGAATCTTGTTTCCTTTAATCACCAAATAACTGAAAAAAATATTTATTTATAACATACGAACTATTATGTAATGATCATTTCGATAACATAAACTATTTACATCTTCAAATATATTAGATAAAAGTGCTTCGCATCCTATTATTGTTCACGGACCTTTTCAAACATATAGGTCGCTGTATTGTTTTTCAGTACCGTAAGTCGTCGCGCGCGAGTATTCAGGGGCGGTAATCTGGAAGTTATCGATTTCTTGGAATTTCTATCATCACATAAGGAAAATCCTCATTAAACATGACAATACATTCCACAAATTGACTGTAATTTGAAGTCTTATTTTAAAGCGACAATGCTTGTTCAACATTTTGTGTCTTTTAAGATTGTGTACGCGTTCAAATGGCTTATATATGACATGGCTGTCGGTTTTCATATTATCTATGCACCGCTGTCGACCTTACCGCACCGCTCTAGCTTTATCCGAGTACAAGGAGTGCTATCTTAATGCACTCTTAAAAAGAACACTAAAACCATATTTAAAACAAACTTGAACACCAAGAAAATAATCCGCACAAGACTCCCATATTTTCACAACTATCACTGTAATTGCTGTTTGACCAAAGTGTTTAATGTATATGTGAGTGTAAGTAGATTAGAACATTTAATTGCAAATTTTACTATTAATTGACTTTACACAATTGGACAAGAATCTCAGTAGTAAACAAGCCCGATACAGCAAATACCTAGCCATTACACCCAGACAAATACATATGCAAATACCAAGTAAAACAGTAAATAATAGACTTCGTCAAACACATTACATTATGACATGATAAAATGATATTTATCTTAATCGGCATAATTGTAAAGAGAGTACATATGTCTTAACCTACATTGCGACTTCTAAGGTATGACGGACATGGTCGCATGGCAATCGGAAATGGTGTACTATAAATTTAAACATTTTAATAACGAAACAAATATCTTTCTCCCTATATTGTGATCATCACGTTGATATCCTTTGCGTTACGGTTATTCTGACTTTATATATACAACCATGCTTTTTTACAGTGATGTCAACATGTGTTGAAGACACTTAGCGAGTTTGTTGTGTGGCTGATAGTATTATGTCTATAATTGTAATCTATATCTTTCAGAAACCGATGCAAGTTTGCGCTCCAAATAGAATTTCCACAAGGTGATAGTCGTTATGTTAAATTGTCTTGATAAATAGTAGTATTATAGGCCAGACAAGCAACAATATTTCATTTTAGCCCATTGATCTATATATGAACCATGACCTTATACATTTGATACCAAGTTGCTGCGACCTACATCCCGTCTCAACACGGTGATAACATTAAAACGCATGTTCCTACTCCCGTTTATTGTTTTAATGCCTAATGCTTTAAGGTCCGATAACAAGTGTTCAATACTCAACATTACGACCATATAAATTATAATCATGGACTGATCTTACGGCTTTAAAGGTAGATCTATAATTTTGCATCGGTCAATACGTGAATAAAAATTTAGATTATTATAAACATATACTTCTGATGAATGTGTAAATAAGACGAAATGTTTTAAGATATTTTTTACAAGATTCGACCATATCCGCCATTATTATGGATGCATTAAGGATGTCAAGACAATCTACGGCTACACAACTTACGATGAAGCCAGGCTAAATTAAAGCAGGCGTAAAAGAAAGACTTTGATCATCATAGTTTGGACTCAAAGCTTTTAATACAGTGACAAACTTCGGAATGTGGGTTCCACATAAAAACTAATATTTCTTCTTGTTCAACAAACAAAGTGCGACTTTTTTAGCCTTTCTCTGCCTATTGGTATGTTGACAAGCTTTATTCCGAAAGGCGTATAAGTCTCCATCATAATCCTCATTTGGTTAATTGGAAGTAAAGTATTTAGTTAAGGTTATATGTCCTTAACTAGCAGTAAAGAGCATGTGGTGACATTTCATGAATTCGCCCTTTTACGCCACTACAACTGCACCAGACGCGCCGTTACCTTTCTGGACAATGAGCAATACTTGCATTTAAGCGGTATGTTAGCACTAGAGAAATAACCAGGATTACAAAACCTCTTAATACTTATGTTACTATATATAGTAACAAAATTGACTCGAATGCATGTGATTATAGGTCAAATTAAGGTGATTATCACGTTTGACCCGCAGGGCCAAATGTTAATTATCGATAATCGCCCCGGAGCTAAAGCACGCGACGTCACCTGAAAAAAATGGCGTCCATATTCAGTCTTTTCCAACGATGATAAATAAAATTAAGCCACAGATCAACGAAATAATTAAAAAAACGAATCATAAAATAAGAATTATTTTGTTTAACAGGAGTCATCCAACATCAAAATTTAGTAAACTACAATCTTACCGCAAAGACATCTCTGATCAAATGCTTATAATAATACAATTACAACGATATGCACTTTTATTTTCTGTTTTTCCTCCCCATGATATTTATTTATTTCAAAGTACACTTTTTTAAACGTTTTACGAAATCGAATGACTGCTCGGAGTGATTTCTTTAATTCCTCTTGAAGTTTCCAATTATACATCACACACAATCCGAAATACGTTTTGGATTCGTTCGATGCTTTTTTAAATAAATATTTTACTGTTTAATAAATCACAACGTCCGAATTGTTGTCGTGAAAATAAAGAAATTCAAGCTTAAACTGGTGTGTTTCGTCACAGAAATGGCTTCATACAAGATAGATACGTCATAAACTGCGTAATCAATTGAATTAAAATAAAAACGGAAAGCTGGTTCGGTAAAATATTTTAGTGAAGAAACAAATAGGATGATATGTAATATAAACGATAACACACGCTAAGTATTCAGTATTAAAGACGTTAATACCATCATTGCTTGAGGGCTTGAAGTGAACATAACTCTGCGGGCCGATTATCACTTCTGGCCTTCATGCAACGAGGTATTAACCTCATAATAATTGACGGGTATTTGAAATGGTCTTTCGCGATTGGATTTCGGCAATATTCAGTCGTTTTGGTACGGACTACCATAAGGGCCATCGTGGTTACACATTAAAATCCAGATGGCGACAATGCGATAGTGCGATAGTACGATGGCGACAATGCGATAGTACGATGGCGACTATGCGATAGTACGATGACGACAATGCGACAACGCGATAGTACGATGGCGACAATGCGATGGTCATCGTACTGTCGTCATCGTATAATCGCATTGTCGCCATCGTACTAACGCACTGTCGCCATCGTATTGTCGCACTGACGCATTGTCGCCATCGTGCTATCGCACTGTCGCCATCGTATTGTCGCACTGTCGTCATCGTATTATCGCACTATCGCATTGTCGCATTGTCGCTATCGTGCTATCGCATTGTCGACTATCAGTACACAAACTATTCTCATTGCAGAAACAAAATAATTGACTTTATAAAGATGTACTTTGATAGAGGTTACAGTTATAATGAATTCAGATTCTTATTAAGTTATAGAATGGGTATTGATGAAAGGTATGCCAAACTGTAAAGTTTTTCTTAAAATGGCTCCATCTAGGAAAAAATACGATGTGCGCATGTGTACCGGAAGGCGACAGACCACAATGCGACAGAACGATGACGACATTGCGACAGTGCGACAATACGATGGCGACAGTGCGATAGTACGATGGCGACAATGCGATAATACGATGACGACAGTATGATAACGCGATTGTTCGATGGCGACAATGCGATGATACGATGGCGAAAGTACGATATGACTATCGAATTGTCGCCATCGTACTATCGCGTTGTCGTACTGTCGTCATCGTATTATCGCATTGTCGCCATAGTACTATCGCACTGTCGCAATCGTATTGTCGCACTGTCGAATTGTCGCCATCGTACTATCGCATTGGTCGCCATCGTACTATCGCATTGTCGCCATCGTACTATTGCATTGTAGCAATCATACTTTCGCATTATCGCAGTGTCGCCCTCTGGATTTTAATGTGAAACCACGATGACACTAACGGTATTCCGTAGTATTCCGTAAAAATAGAACAGGAAAAATCTACATGAGTAGTTCCCCAGTCGGTTAATGGGGCGATTTGTTTTTGAGGGATTTGCTGGGTTGATTATGTTTAAAACCACAGATCTAAACGGATATTAAGGCGTCAGATTACCCACATGACTTTCGTTGCAATCTCACCATTAACATGTTTAGCAATTTTGTATTATATCACAGTTCGCACATTGTAAAAATTATCGGCTTATTCGGAAATATTAAACTTTCTAAGTGATTTCAACACTTTAACATTTTTGATATATTTTTTTTCATTTTAAATAGGGCGTGTGGGTAAGGGTGTCATCCTGGGTACGCACCGAATTGTAAATCTCGTGATTAACAGTAAATCACAATACAAGAGCTTGCATTACAACACTTTAACATTCGAGAATATTATCTTTTTTAATATTTCTGACATCCGACTAACATTACTTCCTATGATATGTGATATATTCCTTCAAGGGCAGTAACCATATATATATATATATATATATATATATATATATATATATATATATATATATATATATATATATATATATATATATATATATATATATATATATATATATATATATATATATATATTATATGTTTCTTCATATTCCAATTAAAATAGAGCGACACTGCATTCATACTTGTGTTGACACTTGCATATATGGTCTGTAATTTTCCACATACAATATGTACAAATAAATGCCCGCATGTTATTTCCCGTAACATGACTTTCGCTGCAATCTGTAAAATCACCTGCTTGTTTGGAAAATGATAAACTTTCGATGTGATTTGAGCTCTTTAAAAAAAAAAACAAATTTTAGATTAGGCACATGCGTCATCATAGATACCAACCTGATTGTAAATCGCGTGGGCGATAAATTGAACTTTGAATATTTTCTAATTAACATAAAATCACGATATAAAAGCTTACGATACAACAATTTTAAACTCAAAAACATTAGTACTAATAATATTTCTGACTCACATCCCTTCCTATGATAAGTGATATTGCTAACTCCTTAAAAGGCAATATTTGTTCCGAGGATGAATATCAATAGGTCTTTTCTATATGTTACTTCATGTTTCAATTTACATCAGTAAATGCATTTTCTACTCAAAGAGTGACAAAACATTAGTTATTGTGTTTACACTTACCCGTTTGACCAGCCATCGTCCACATACATAATGTACAAATCAATGCCCACATGTTATTTTCCGTAAACCTTTCGCATACAGTGCACACGCTAACAAACTACACACTATCTTCCGTATTGTAACACGCGCACAGTGACAATGTCGCCTTGTTCATGTCATCTCATGTTTATCTATTTTGATTACTTTCAAGTGAGTCATGTGATTACTTCTGAGGAAACTATTTTGAAATGATACGGAGTGAAAATGCGAAAGACCGCAAAATAATCATCACCCGTAATCAGCAAGCCTTTGTGAGACTATCACTGAACGGTATATCAGTCTATGTGCAAATAGGAATGCTGACAAATTTACACCTCCGGTTTTATAACAACGCAAAAAAGATCATGTTCGTAGCATGTTCAAATCGCAATCCAATCAAATTTGCTAATTATTTCTCTTAATCTTTATATTCACAAGTGTGTGCTGTTTTGGTGCAAACTGAATGTTCGCTATGCATGTAACAGCCGCACACATTATTTGGCATAGTAAATTTAAGTATAAATAAGAAAAATATCTATGCCAATTAGAATATATCTGGGTTACAAGGTAGAAATCCGTCTTTTTGCGCTTTAAAACTTATAAATAATCGCGTTTGTCGAAATGGACGTATACGTCTAGAAATCCTACTTTCGGTTTTAAAAGCGGTACCGTTTGAAAAATAATAAATAACTTGCTAACTAGGCTAGAGATTTAATTTTATATAAACCAATTAGAATGTATCTGGTGGTAACAGGTAGAAATCCGTCTTTTTGCGCTTTAAAACTTAAAATTAATTGCGTTTGTTGAAATGGACTTATACGTATAGACATCATACTTTCGGTTTTAAAAGCGGTACCGTTTGAAAAATAATAAATTACTTGCTAACTTGGCTATAGATTTAACGACAATTTTGCACACTTTCAAATTGCATCTATATGTATTGATTAATATGTACTTTAATTCAAGGTGAGTTGCTTTACGTTTTTATGGTTTCGCTGGTATTCTTATAATGCACGGTTGGTTAAGATACAGATGTAAACTTGAATATGAAAAGTTTTAGTTAATGTGTAATGAGAAATGCTTTTTTGAGTATAGCAAAACGCTTAAGTCGAAATTGAATTTTGTCAATTCAAAGTGTATTTGCAAACTTTCATGTTAACTTTAACAGATAACAGCTACTATTGCTACTACTCCTCTTTCTACTTCTTTAATGATTGAAAGTTACCTTACAGCATTGCTACTCATACAATCAAGGGCTTAATCTTACAACGCAGTTTATATTGTGAATATGTGGGAGTGTTATACTCCAGCTTTGGGAAATGTAACGCCCACGACGTTAATTTATCATTTTTAAAAATCAAGTTGTCAGATCTGGATTTATGACCGAATACCGTTTTAATTTTGTTCTCAATTTACCAACGCCTACGCATTTTTGAACGAGCCCAATATGTGGGATGGGATATTCATGAATGTTATCGCTTGCGAATTTAAATTATCACTTATCAACACGTGTTTATGCTATACTGTACTCCACATGTAATTTAAACCTTGATTGACAATATGTGTACATACGTGAAATTAACAACAACAACAGACACGAAAGCAACAATAGAACCTAACAAACAATTTCTGTTAGTGAATGATATATATAATTTCTGTTTGTGAATGATATATATATATACAATAAACTAATATTATACCAGTATATATGTTATTTTTGCCAATAATTGAATGACAAACAAATCTTATTTTGGAAGCTTATACAAGTTAGAATGTTATGTGACTTTACTTGTGGTAACCTTCTGTTAACATTGTTATTTATAATAACATTATATATAAATTTCCAGATTACGTCCAACATATATAATATCAGAGAAATTTAAAGTCAAACGGTCAACATGATAATATTGATACACATACAGGTTATCTAACATCGCGTTATCATTATAAGAGCAAACATACTACAAATGAACACACGGACGATCAACCACTGATAAAGAGAGATATGGTTTAAAAAAAGTAAACTTGTATATACGTATATACATATATATCGTGTGTAGATTTAACAGTGTTATGGTTATATAACACGTTTGCTTTTTCAATAGAAAACTTTTTGTGTGATATATTGTATTCATTTAATAGCCGTCTGTGGACTGATGTCATTAAAAGTCAAACAAAGAACATGTTTTTTGATAACGGAATTCCGTTTTAAATAGGAAGCCTTTTTTCATTATTTTCATTTATTTTGAATTCCTAACTTTGTTTTTTTTTCTTGAGATGCATCTATCCCACGCAACCATGTTTGCACGAATCATTCCTGAGATTTTCGGTGCTGATTCCATGCATCGTCTTTGTGGACCCTTTCATTTTCGGAGATGCTCGTACATTTTTTGATTTGCACGCGTTCTTAAATAATCCTATAAAGTGTAGTTATTAAAACAACACGCTAAAAATCATGCTGGTTATTGATTCAATGTGTTACTAATTTATATTTGTGTAATGTGATAATATTAGTAAAATTTAAATAATTTCCTCACATGTTTTTTTTTGTTATTCCCGTAACTGATTCCAAAATCTACTATAGTTTCTTATTGTTTTTAAATCATGCGATCATTGAGTATGTGTTATTGTTGATGTTGATAATGTTTGTTAATCTAAACGCATCATTCAGACTTTGTAAACAGTTCATAAAAGCACGTACCTAAAACTAGAAACCTATCCTTCACTTGCTTTCTCATTCGGCGGATCAAACATGCTTCAAATTGCAATTACTACTATACAAGGCACATTGTTTTATTTTTAAATTTAAATTCGCATTATTTGAAACAGAATGACAAGACGATTCATTTTTTTTACTCCAAATGTATGATTTGATAACACCTAGAAGAAGAAAACACTAACATGTTACACACCAAATATTGAACCCATGACCCTTCTGTGTTGTTAGGGATTATCAAATACATTAATGTATATTAATCAGTTGACCCCTGAGGCGCAAACAGTTTTGACCACGGAAACATGCTTTGAGGAAACTTAGCAAAGAACCACTATATGGTTGGCATTCAACGTAAGAAACCAATGGGCCTTGCGGTTTCAGAGAATGATTATATTATTTATATTTTTAAGCGAAATAGTAGCCCCTAGGGAGGGCAAATTTTCTGCATGATTTGAACAAACTTCAAAGAGAACCTCATTACGATGGTACACACCAACTATTTTAGTCATGCCTCTTGTGTTCACTTTACATATATAAACATTATAACTCTCTCTCTGAATATAAAATAAAATACAGCATATGTTTTTATAAGTCTATAACTCTCGGTTTCTTAAATAAAATATTCACATTTTATGTACTAGAACTTTCACTACACAAAGTTTGGATCAAGATCAATTCAAGCGCAGTCTGATCAGGATCCAAAGTGTTCGCTTAACATCTTTAGAAGTACTGACTGAATGACAATTATGTTGAACATTTTGGATCCTGATCAGCCTGCTCTTTTGGAGCCTTAAAGTCCAACTTCCTGTTACGTGGCTCATTTATTCTTATGATTGATACAAACTATCATGATATAAAGAAAGTCTGTTGTATATTAAAGAGTATTTTTAGTGTGCATATTCCACCCATGGATGTATGTTACAAATTTGGTTGTTATTTAAAGCTATTAAACAATGCAAAAAGTTTTCAAGTCTTTTTTATTTTAGTAAAATGCATGCTATATTTGTTATAAACATACATATGATATACACTCAACAAAAGTTAACGATCACTATAGTAAACTACACACCTGGCGTGTTTAATAGTCTCTATTGAAGCAATATAGTATAATACATGCAAAAGGTGCTTTTACCTATAAATATATATACAAATATGTTTACTATTATTATAAAAAGCTTCTACAACAGTGTCATGAGATATATAAAACATTTAAAGGTTAATGCAAGTATACATAAGGTTAAATTGGCTGAATTTTAAATTAAAAAAAAAAAATCAGTTTAGACAGTGTTATTTTTATTTTTTTGGTAGACTGCTCACTTTTCATGCTTTTATTTTTATTTTTATATATCCCCTCCGACTCAATTTTTTTGAAAAATTTCCCGTAAAACAAATAAAATAAAAATGCTAGCCCAAAAGGTAGAGGTCCATGCAAGGTACATACATGCCAAATATGAAAGAGATCGGTTAAGTATTGATGGTGCTATGAGAAACTGTAACAAAAGTGTGACAGAAGAATCTATTATTAGCCTCAGTGACCTTGACCCCAGTGACATCAAACCTCATCAAAAGGTAGAGGTCCATGTAAGATACCTACATGCCAAATAAGAAAGAGATCGGTTAAGTTTTGAAGGTGCTATGAGAAACTGTAACAAAAGTGTGACGGAAGTAAGGAAGGCCAAACTGGCAACTATATGCTCCGCCGAAATTTTATTTCGGAGAGCATAAAAACTAATTACTAGAGAACATCATATTTACAAAACACAACAACATTAACCTAACAGTATTTACCATTTTATATGTAATCATACATTAATAATTAATATTCAATGCTAACACAAACCTAATCAAATATCATGTATATTTACAAAACAAGCAACATTAATTTAACAGTATTTACATGCACACAAACCCAATGAAACACGTATATATTTACATAACACACAACATAAACTTTCATGTAACCCATCACCCTTCAATCCCATGAAGATGCTTTTCCGTTATCCAGCATCATCCAGCATATATTGAGAGTGAATGCATACAGTATAACGTAAGATTGCAACTATAGTAAGGGACTATCATGTAACTCATCGATATAACCGAAAAAATCATTGAATTGATGAAATCGGAAAGAAAAATAATTAACAGTCCACAAATATTTTTCCAACCAAGGCTTCAACAGGATTCAAAGTCATTCAATATAGAACTCGCAAGCTTTATATGCTTTAATGCCGTTAAAAGTCGTTCATCGTAAGTGAGCATGCGCATAGCGAGGTACTGTACAATTCACTCGTAAATATTTTACTACTACTTCAATTTTCCAGCGCCGGCGAAAAGAGTCGCGGGGAAAACTTTTTATTATTATTAAAATACATCATTTACATAAGATGTTTAATACCTATGTCTGTGTATTAAGAAATCATTTACAATGTTCTTTTCAATGTGTAAATATATTTAGGAAAGTAAAATGCTATACTAGCCATCGATATTGAGGGTGATGTAAATGATGATTTATGTGTGCTTGTCCAGTTAGTCTCAAATTTAAAACATCTCCAGTTAGTTTCTATTGTAAGATAAGATATGTCTCTACATACAAACAAAATATGGAAACAAAAATGAGCAGAAAAAAAGTTATGTTTACACCCCGAAAAGCAACGGGTACACATGATAACCAAAACTATTTACAATGACAAAAAGGAAGAAAGGGTTCCGCCAAAAAAAATTAAAAAATTGTGTTACAAACACTATCATTAAACAAGTGAAAAAATGCTTAAGAAAAAGAAAAACAGCACACAGAACAACGCAAACACAAAAAACACTGGCATGCAAAAACAACAACAATATTTGCGTGGCGTTTGCGTATTTAAACTGTACGTGTTTTTGTTTCCTTTGTCGTAATCTCAAGTAATAAATATGTTAAGTTTGTACGCCTGCTCGTTGATATAATGTAATTGTTAATAAGTATATGCGCAAGTTCGTGCATGTGTGTGTGTGTGTGTACATTCATGCGCGCGTGTGTGTGTCTGTACGTTCATGCGTGTGTGTGTATGTGTGTGTGCGGGTGCGCGTGTGTGTGTGTGCGTGTGTGCGTGTGGGTGTTTGTGTGCGTGTGTGCGTGTGTGTGTTTGTGTGCGCGGGCGTGTGGGTGTGCGTGAGTGTGCGTGAGTGTGCGTGTGTGTGATTTTTTGTGCGTGTGTAGGCGCGCGTATATGTCCCGTTGTTTTGTGAAAATATATAAAACATCTAAAGGGACAAAGAAAGAAAGACAGAACTACATTAAACATAGTGGAACACACATAAGGTACAACAACCAAACATGTTGAAAATTATTTTGAACAAAAAGTATAAAGTTGGAAATTCGTTTGTATTCGAGAGAGCGTGGTTGCTTGCATGTAGCGATAGAATATTTGATATTACTAATGTTCTCTTTTTAATACCTGGGTGTGCATCTCTATTACTGCCGGTAATAGATAGACTTTTGTAAAACATACAATTTGGATTTTAGTTAAGCACTTTGTTTTCTCAAGTCTGGTGTTGATTTTCATGTGGTCTAATTATAAACGTTGAACTTTTTGGTATACTAAGACTAAGACACAGCAGACACACATATAACAAATGACTGTCACCTATGTTTATTGGAACCAGCTACAGCTTGCACACAGGGACCGTCTTTGAAGACACTTAGCAGATGACATTGTCATTCAAGCCAATTTACAGAGTCAAGAATCTAACATCTCAGTACTTTGATACTTTGTCCATTCAGGTCCAACAGGTATTGCTCTGTTAACGCTCCATGTGGTGAAAGGGAACCCGGTGGTCAACTCTGGCTAATATCCCTTATTAGCACCCTTGAATGTATGAAAGTAGAAACTACTCAGGTCGGGGGGGGGGGGTTGTAAAGTCTCAAGAATGACAAATCAACATAACATACCAGAACCTGTCATAAAAAGGGGTTTCCATGGCCTTAAAAAAGTTGTCGCCACTTTTACGATGTATGAGCAACTAAGTTTTTTACATGTATAGTCATTGTATCCAATAATTGATCCGTCACCATATGTATTTTTTTCTCTTTTCAATGAAATAAAAAAACATTTTTCACAAGACAAAGTCATTTTATTACTTGGTGATTAATCTAGCTATGGTTTAAGTCTTCTACTGTAAATGCAAATGAGATATTCTGACCACTATTTACTGCAGCTATTGATGCTATGCTTGTTGTTACTCGTTTTGCTGTCTTTATGTTGAACGACACTTCTCAGGGTACACTATTGACTTTTATTCTTTATATATACGCTTTAACATACTCTCTTCCATTGTTTGGATTCAAATATTCTGTCACTCATTCTGTCACTTGTAGTTTTGTCAACTAGAATTAAAAAGCTATAGATCGTTGTTTATGCTAGTTTTCAACTAACAATATGCTAAAATATTTTAACTTAACCTATATTATCCAACTGTCTCATCCCTTTCATGTTTCATTTTCTTTTTCTTATCCTTTTTATTTGTTGTGCATTTTTAGTCTTGTCCAGCATATGTCAAGAAGTTGCACGAAATGTAATTTATTTTGGTAAAACCTCACGGCCATTCAGTCATTTATGTTTGTGTGTTAAACTTTTACCTAATGGGTAACGATATTGCTGCTTATCGAATGACTGTAGGTTTATTTAATTCACGTAAATGTTGTTGTCGTAAAAAAATATTTTACATGTGGAGTACAACAAGTGAATTTATATTACTTCTTCTCACCCTTTTCGGGCTATCGCGCGCTTTCTCAGGCTGCATTATCATACATCATTGGAAAGATAAATGCATAATCTTTTGAAAAAAATGCATGTCATTAAATTCTCTACGCTGTAACTTAAAATATTAACCTTAGAATAGGCACATCGGTTTTGACACCTGTGGAGGCAGCCGTTTTGGGCTAATATAGTATGACCTTCTTTAAAAGCCGGGACCGTCAACAGAAAAAGTAAAGCACAATAATTGCTTTTTTCTTATTGCTTACAAATCTACCTTCAATTTGATACCAAAAACGTACCATTTGTAATGTATTTTACAAATCCTAGGCACCATGCACTGAACAATGTGCGCTTAGTGTCAAGGTGACTGCATGTAACCCTGCAAAGAGGAGTTCCGGTTTGGGGTTATGCAACCTATACAGTTTTACACGAGTTAAGTCTCTTGGAGACTCTTCTAAATAACAGCTCAACATGGCTTTGTTCACTATATAACTTCGATTGTACTCGTAAGCTTAAATATAACTAATAGAAGATTTACTATTTGCTTAGTCTGAATCGAACATCAAACGAACAAACACGAAATAAACCCGAATGTACAACAATATTCACCGACCTAATACTCCAATTTCATACCTGAACGTTTCCTTTTTTCCCCTAACTTTTCAAAAGATATTCAGCATTGACAGGATGCTAAACGCTTCAAATGAACAATACAACGTCGTCTGTCTAAATTTTCACCACGTCCATTTTGTTTTCGAAACTCCAATCGTAATTGAAGTTGATTAGAAATAGACTTTTTATTGAGTTTTATTCTTTGCCATATAAATTATTTTATAACAACATATGAAACAGCACGATTCTGAAGGAAAGGGAAATGTAAAAGACAAAATTATCACTACTACTACTACGACGACTACTCCTCCCTCTTCTACTACTGCTGCTACTTTACTGCTACTGATACTGCTTCTACAACATCTGCTACTACTACAATAAAATGATTGTCACAGCGTACTTCAGAATAATGAAATAATTGTGTGATGAGGGGTAATGGCGCGTGAGGCGGCAGGCGCGTAGCTGTGCATAGGCAGTGTCGGCAGGTGCCTGCACATCATTATGAAATATCGTAAAAATAAAACGCCCGAAAATGCAACAAAATCAAAAGCTATAGGGGGTAGAGTTCGAGAATTCAAACATACAATATTTTGGACAATATTTTTAACATAAAACGTGTTCAACGCGTTCATATTCCAAACTAACAAAGCAAGCGAAACCATTTAGTCTAGTCGAATGCACCTAAAATAAGAATATATAGCGCATTTGTAATTGTAATCTCTCTAGCGTTAATGGTTTAAAACCATGACATTGTTAAGACCGTCTGATCGAGTGACTGAGAGTTTTCTGTGCATGTACATAGCGGTAAACAAAGTTTTATGTTTACTGTGGCGCGAGTATTTCAAACCAATTAACGCCTGTAATATTCAATCGCTATATCCATATCCATGTTGTTCGGTTGAAACGTTGTCAGATGATGACTGGCGTCGTGCGTCGTATCATTTTGCCTCTACCAAAAGTCGGAACATGCAGTTCCTCTAACCAAAATTCAGATATGCAAGTAAATTGCCATATGTTGCAAAAACTGTATACAATGGTGTGTCGGCGAGGGACCGGAAGTTGGGAGAAGCTGGGAATCATCAGTTTCGAATTCGGCAACTGCCTTCACAATGTCGTCACTAGCGTCACTGGATAACGGACGTCGCCGGTGAGCTGAACGTTATCAGTTTAAACCCATTAATTTAGCTCGAATGCATTGAAAGATTACGGCTTATTAAAACGCTCTTGAGTCCGTGTCTGGGTAGAATCAGTACTTTGTGTCTTTTTAAAGATTTTAAGAACGCTCCCGCGGAGGAG
The DNA here is from genome assembly GCF_020536995.1 of Dreissena polymorpha. Lineage (NCBI taxonomy): Eukaryota > Metazoa > Mollusca > Bivalvia > Myida > Dreissenidae > Dreissena > Dreissena polymorpha. The sequence goes on along the minus strand of NC_068365.1, from coordinate 66,139,001 downwards.
ATAGAACCCGATACAACCTTGTCGCGAGGCGGACACCATATCCATATCGTCAAGGAGACTTGTTTATTAGCCGAAGTCCTTCCATATAGTACATATATAATAGTTGTTTGTTTTGTTTTGTAGATAGTCGATTAATGTTCACGAGTGAACAGAGAAATTAATATTATTGCCAAGTTTCGCTGTATTAAATGAAACCATTGATGGAGTTAAATATTAAAGTTTTCGTTATAGGGGGCCATACGTGAGTTAATATTTACATTATTTGTTAATTAAGTTTGCAGGTTTTACATTAATTTTGCTACAATTTAAATGAGTATATTGTGACTTATGGTCATTTATTGAAGAACATAGATTATCTTATGAAAACAACAAAGTTAGTGTAAGCTTATGCTTTTTCATCGTTTGTTAACGTTTTAAAAGTGTTAAACTGGAGAAATGCACGCGAATAATAACGTCATGGCGTAGGTTTCTGTAAAAAATTATTGCAATTGTTTCATAAAATTTATATTATCTTTGTTTAAAACATTGAATTAGCAGTGGTTAATCACTGACATTTTCCCATAAACCTCATAAAAGCATACAATAAATCAAATTTATCTTTAATTGGCAATAGTTTTTACAGACGTCACTAACATTTCTTCGATTTGTTGTTATGGTCAAGTTCGGAAACGCATGGCACAGACCAACACTGCATGTGTATTAGTTGCGAAGGCATTTGTTAATGCTATAAAAGGACTCTATATGATGTACTAAACATGATTAAATCGTATTTAAAACCCGGAATGCAGTTTTCTACATTTCCATATTTGCCGACCGTCGAGTATTCGATGACGTAAGATGCTCGTTTCCTATACGGATTCATATTCGTCAATTCGTCAAATGGCAAAAAATGCAAATTTTCGCGCCTTATACACTCGTCATTTAACGACTGAAAAAAGAGAGGTGAAGATTCGCGCAAGTCAATTAAACGTCGAAATGAAATATATATGAATATGTGCAAACATGTTGTTTGCATTACTTTTTCAGATGTGGTATAAGCGTGTCAACTAATACAACATCTGTAACGAAACTTTTCTTTTCAACGGACGAAATTCGGAACCCACTGCCTATTAATAATCATTAAGCCACGATCTGGAAAAAACGGAACTTAATGCATGTGCGTTAAGTGTCGTCCTATATTAGTCTGTGTAGTCCGCACATTTTAATAAGTGATGACACTTCCCGCTTTTGCATTCAACACTTGACTAAACAGGCAAATCTGGGACGACACCTTTCGCACATGTATTAAACCCCGTTTTCCAAAGCGCTGCTCAATTGTATTCAATGTGCCTATAATCGTCGGATTCATATTGTCAAACAGGTATAAAACATTAATTGAAACATGAGCCTCGCTTTGTGAAAACAGAGTTCAGCACATGTGCGTGTAGTGTCGTCGCTGATAAGCACGTGCAGTCCACAAAGGAAAATCAGGGACGACACTTTCCGCCTAAACTAGATTTTTGTTAAGAAGAGGCGTCCCTGATCAGCAAATGCCAACGGTATAGGATGACCTGATACGACACTTCAAACACAGGTATAAAGCCCATTTATTCAAGAGCGAGGTTCAATTAATTTACAGAATCAGCATCTTTAATAATAGTCGTCAAGATATTTGTTCGTCAGCTCATATATATTTACTGACGATGCTCAATATAATTTACCATATTTGTGTGCAGATATCTAACACGACATAGCATGCCTCACCATCAACCGGTTGTATATTTATATTTATTTTATAATAAACACTTTATTTCACGAAGAAAACACATTAAGAAATAACATTTCTTTTTTACAATGTGGTCTTCAAAAACACAGAATATGTAAATATCACTCAACTATGACTAGCATACTGCAGTCAGCCTTAAAATAATTACAAAAGCAACACACATGTTCTGAAAGATAAGTAAATAAACGTTTGAAAAATAAGCTTTAAAAATCAAAGCGTTTTATCTGAAAACAATTACCTTAGATATAACACATCGGCTCTTAAGGCATGGGTGCGGCAATAAAGAGCATACAATTAACCACAAAGATATAAGGCTATTATCAATGTAATTATTCAGTGCAAAGAAAGGGCTTGTTCACTGATTGCATACATATATTGATACACCTTAAATTGATATTACAATGCATCATTTAAACTCTGTTTTATAATTTGTAGGGAGTATGTACTTAATCGTGTTCCTTTATTATCAAACATACAGCTTCCATAATTGTCGGGGCCTCAGGCTTACGGATATATAATCCTCGGACACATGGTGCTGAGGTTAGGCTTGGTATTAACTCTTTATCTTGGATAAATAGACCATTGTCAATGATTGAATGTTAATCTCCAAAGGTTGACCTGTCGCGGATTAGGAGTGAGCATAAGATCACCGCGAGCACGTTGGTTCAACGAACGCTTTATAGATCATTATTACTGAAAAGTTATCAAATATAAGTCAGTAAATTAACTGTCATGACGCATCAGTGCAATGTATTTATCATATCAACAATTAAGAAGAATCGCACATTCTGCCCACTTATTATATAATAATTTTGCGAACATTTTCCATGGAAAAAACTGCATGTTTTGAAGTTTGTCAGTAAATGCTTTACATTGACAAATGTAAATATGGGGACTTAAGAGTTCCAGCACAAAACACAAATAAAATAAAGAAATAAGAAAAGCAATTCAAACATGGGCTCCACCCCTTAGAATAATAGTATTGCGCTCAAACCATTCGGCCACCCATGCTGACGTAACAGTGCATGTGTTTTATTCCTAATGTAAATAATACTCGTATTTTCAAAGAATAAAACGATAATTACATAACTTTCCAAATTATACATTCGTTTCTCGTTTGCAACGCTTGATAGTTTTCAGGTTTTAAATCGTCTACAAATGCATATAATGGATATATTAAAGATTGGTAATTGTTCAGTATTACTGATTGCTAGCAAAAAACAACATTCATAAAACACACATTTGCAAATTTGATACATTTGTTTTTCAATTTTGTCAATTTATCAAAACGCGCAAAGGTCTCTTTAATGTCTAATTGAAAATCAAAGATAGGTGTTACGTAATCAGTTTATCTGCGGTTACGCATAGACGAGAAATTAAATTATTTGATTTGGTGATATTTTTTTGTAATACAAGTGTTTATATCTAGTTTTATGAATAGATTTTATTAACATGGCAAACATTTTTTTAAGAGGTGGTGACCGACGCCACGTGTTTTAATTCCTTTACCTGTATGAATTTTTCGGCTTAAGAGTGATGTAATTATCATAATTGAGTGCAAACGCATAAAAGAAAAAAATCATTTAAAGTGACTTGTTCACAGTTTTTTTTAAATATCATTAACATATTGTACTCACAAAACTATATTTGGAACAGCTTTAAATTATTTATAATAAAAAAGGAAAAATTTAACATAAAAATACTCTTTCCTGCGGATAAAGCCGGTACCTCTGAGACTAAGCACGAAACCATTACACCCAGAAAGTTTTCAACATGTACAGTGTTGTTCAAACCCTATGTCGACTATACACGTTTTTGCTAATCTATCGATTGTTAAGTAATTGGTGTTATTTTGTTATAACAGCTATATGTGTATAGTTTGTTGAAATGTATTGTGTTGTCTTTAAATATATCGACCATCACAAACAATTAAAATACATTCGGCTTAATCATGACTTTCGCTGAGAAGAGACTTTCTTAAAACGAAAAATACCATACAGGCGGATGGTGTCGTCCCTGAACAGCCTATGCGGATTGCAAGGTTATTCTGTTGCAATAATTTACGCACACGCAATAAGATCAGGAGCAGAGAAGCTTCTTATATTTAAAACACAACCTTTAACCGATTATGTCATCTCTTGAAACACGTTGCTTAAATGTGACTTTTTTAGCACTTTATCTCGGATTTTGGAGCACAATCTATGAATCTCTTAGACGCCGTGCAACGGAGTGCATGTTAATCTTTATTTTTAAACGGTGACATGCAATTATTATGAGCTTACTACCTGCCGGTGAGGTAAACGAACGCTTAAATAATGAGTAATAGTTTGTCTGCGTTATTTCGCGGTTATCTTACCTTTCTCACTTAAAAATTGCAACCAATTGACGCAGATTTAATAGGGATTGAAGTTGATATTAAGCTATCAACGGACTTCCTGTGGTCTTTGGAGTTCTTTTATAAGTGTTTTATGGTCATAGTTCTTTTTTCCATGACGTAACTATATATAATAAATTCCAAACCATCTTGAAGCGCTTGTAGTCGTACCAGTCTCACATACGTCCGTTGCCATTAATTTGATGGTCTGTATTTTTACTAAATTAAAAATGATGTGCATGCCGCGCTCTATGAAAACGGGGTTTTATGTATGTGCTTTAAGTATCGTACCTGATAAGAATGTGCAGTCCGCACAGGCGTATCAGAGTCAACTTCTTCAGCCAAATCAGGGGTTGTGTCTATAAGAAACGCCCTTTAAACGACTAAAATCATACAAGCGGAAAGTGTCGTCCCTGATAAGTCTCTGCAGACTAGTATTAAAACCTTAAACAAGTCCACAACTCGACTACTATCACGCACATTTTAATATTCTGAATTAAAAAACACAAATCCTCATTATTTTTCTTCAACGTTGCTTTTCGATATAGTTAATAGTCGCTGAAATATTTACGGCCTGAAGCGGTCATGTTGTTGCTTACGGTCGACAAGAGGCTACATCTATATGTATGGCGTCTTATTTGCAATCCGTTATGAGGTAAATCATTTTGCTCTGCCCGAGGTGTTCTATTTTAGTGTAAACTTTTAATTTTGGTTCATGTCAGATGCGATGGCATTGTACTGGCTGCATTGATAGAATCATAGGCGTGCAGTTTATACTGAAACAGTGAACACTATAGTGCACATGTATGCATTAATAAAACACTGTTTATAGTGTATGAATTTAATTAAACGTTTAAGTGATCACATTAAGAAAACGTTGAGAAATAATATCTTTGTTAAACATTATTTACTATAGCTTGAATGCATTAAAAATGTTTTCTACTTATTTGAGTCCGTTTCATGGACTATAGCCAGCTGGTATTGGTGTTTTTGGGGGGAACGATCCCACAATGGGGATTGCAACCAAAGCCGAACCGAAACAGGTCGCTAGGCAGAAACCATAGCCATACCACCACGGCGACCTTGACAATAGCTTCTTTTGTCCGCGGACTATATTTAAGTGTTTGAAGATGGAGGAATGTACTTAAGCATCCGTATACAGATGACTAATGTGCGGACGTCACGTTACATATGAAATCACAATTGATTGTTAATGCAGTCGCTTCTAAATTTACCGAAATTTACAAGTCTAATGAAGCAACTCAATAAAACAAATTTATGAAACTATTTAACAATGTTCAGACTCGCTGCGTTTTTCATGTCTCGTAGATTGTTTACCGTCAAACGCACATAAACACATAGAATTCCTAAAAATGAGCAATTACATTCAGCCAAACGATATTTTTCTGTTTATCGGTGACGAAAATATTTCAATTTGTTATATTTGCAAATAAGGATACATTTTGCCTTCCGGTTATGTACATAGTCTGATCATTTTTGCGCGTGAACAAGTAATCACGATAAAGCTCTATATAATCGTGCGAATTTTTATTAGCTCATACTATGAAAACACAATATTCCAAAAACAAAGTAAAGCGATTTTAAATCAAATTGAACAAAATAACTGGAATAACTAGACGCAACACACATGTTTTCAAAGCCAATGAGCACGTGTACTGTGTTGATAATAACTTTAATGTTCCTCGGAGGAAAGGTTTTATTGTATTTTCCAAAGATTTTTATTTAAAGTTGAAACAGTGTATATACGTTTTGAATATACCGATGTGTCGAGAATGAAGATTTAATTTTTTGTGTGTGAATTCGTCAAGCAAGCTTGTATTTTTATTGACATTTGCAAATATTTTTAAGACAATTGAGAAGACCATATTTAAATTGTGTTTACTATAAAAAATGGTTTATGCAGTATGCCATCATTAAACATATAAGACGTACATAAAACTGTTTTGCCTGTAGATAGGGACCTTCTTACAGACTGATGATTTAATTGATATATTTTCTTAAAGCGTAGAGTAATTGTTAACTTGTAGTTATTTTTAATACATTAAGAGTTTTACCATTTTGTTTTAATTGCTGAAGAATCATTTTGCAGTTTGTCAAAGTTATTGTCAAATCTATATAACATCTTTCAAAAAGTTAAATAACAAGTTAAAGAAACGTAAACACACAATAAACAGCTAACACTTTTGATCTGAAACTTAAAAACAAAGACAACTTGTTAAACTTAAATAAATTTAAGATTAAAAAAATGTCTTCAAATACGCATTATTACATGCGATGACTTTACTAGATCGCTGAGAGTTTTTAAGTCAACAGTATTCGCCTGCTATTTCCAATGGGTGTTATGAAATTGAGCTGCGTTCTTGGATAACGGGGTTTAATGCATTTGCGTAGGGCAGTCATTCACGATAAGCTTGTGCTGTCCGCACAAGCAGAGACGAAAATTTGTGTTTGTACGTAGTTTTCGTTTAATGAAAGTCTATTCTAAGCAAAAATCCAGTCGTGGTGTTAAGTGTCGCGTCTGATGAGACTGTGCGGACTACACAGGCTGATCTTGGATGCAACATTTATCACATGCATTAAGCCTAGTTGTCACATAACAAGGCTCAATTATTGATTTTATTTAAGGTCACGTGTCTGCGGATAAAGACGCCGAAGAAAGCATGACATCTTTTCTGAAGTCACTAACAAGGTATAGTATATTAATTGTCGCTTATTTTCTCTAACTATCAACACGTATTAATAGTCATACAGCGTGATATTTATGTATGGATTGTAATAAATTAAGATACTGTACGTATAGTGTAGTTTGATACTGAAATTAAAGCGAAATTTTATCTGACAAAGCGTATCACAGGTCATGCAATTAAAAATATGAGTCAAATCGTATCATTAATTGAAATTAATTTAAGCCTTTTTAACCAAGATGATCATCAAATTACCACAGCAAAAACAAAAAGGAATGTCCCCACATTTTCAACATTTAGTAACAGTTATTATTCGATCAAAACACGTCGTTTGCGTCATATTTTTTTCTTACTTATTCAACTCGAAATTTGCGATTTTGCCATTGAAAAAAAATAATAAAAAATATATCATGAAGGTGATTTGTCGGATTCGCTGCGTATGAGACATGGGTGTTAAGTATAACACAAACAAATATTTTAAATGAACTATATGCAAACCGGTCTTAGTGGTGTAATAATATGGTGTCCGCGATCGGGAGGTCACGTGTTCGAGTCCCACTGTGGGCTCGTTCTTTATATCCCCGTCACACCGGACTGGCGTCCTTACTGCGTCCTTACAGCGACCTATGACTCCAAACATGTAGGACAAATCGCCCCATTGGTGCGAAAACGTGTCATGTGACATTTAATTATAATGTCACATTTAAGTGTTTGCTCCAATAGCGCGTAATGTTAAATAAGCTTCACCTTGGTCTGTAGATACCGGATAGATTAAAGGAGAACCATTACATGCCCTTAAAGGCATTAATAACAGTGTATGTAACACTTTTATATCTGAATATTTACGGAACTCGTGACAGTTATATACGAACCAACAAGTCGAAACACACGGGAATGGACCAAACAATTGCCTTACCTGCGGATGATTGTTGACGTCCTTTCCCGGTCATAGAATACCCGCACGAGGAACGCGTGAAGTCACATGACAGCGATCAGGGCCCTGTTAAGTCTATGAGCCTAAATCTTGGCTCTATGCATGTGCTTGAAGTGTCGTCGAATATTAGCCTGTGTCGTCTGCACATGTTAACCAGGGCCGAAACGTTCAGTCTTCATCGGATTTTCGTTTTGAGGAGTCTTCCTTAAAACAGAAAAATCCATAAAAGCGGAAAAGGACTGCACTGGCTTAAGTGGGAAGACATATAACGCATGTGCATTAAACCCAGCTTCCCAAAAACGAGGCTCAACTAGTGCATATTATGAAATAATTGACTAAAGGGGTATTGAATGATTTGATATTCACTAGTAGGAGAGCAAATTGGCCGAAAACATGTTTTACAACAATAATCTGTGGTTGATTTACAAACGGGCCACCGTTTAGTGGATGGTCAGCACTATAACAAATTAAAGTCCTAATTAGATCATTTTTGCTGAAGGTTTTCATGAAACATACACAATCGTGTATGCGTTGACGGAACGTTACAAATTTAAAATACTGCAAACGCCCATTAATCAATGCCGTTCTATATATTCAAATACAGCTAAGCCTCGTTCTGGGAAAATGGTGTTAATGCATGTGCTTAAAGTGTCGTACCTGATTAACCTGTGCAGACCATACAAGGTCAATCAGGGACTATTATTTCCGTCTAAACTGGAAATACGCTAGGAAGATACTAACTTTAAACTAAAAATAAACCCGTACTCTGAAAGTGTCGAACCTGATTATTATGACCAGACTGCATATAAAGCTACTTTAAGACGCACATTCAGTAAACCCTGTTTTCCCAGAGCTACGCTCATCTAAATTAGGTCAAGGTCAAAGAAAAGACGAACTTGTATATTTGGAATTCAAATCGAGGGCACTACAACAATTGGAATGTCTGACACAGACTTCTTGCATTGTTTTGATACGTTGTGTTTGTTTTTTGATTCAGAAAATCCACCTCTTCAGCCGCATGCTCAACAAGTAGTTCTTAAGGCGTCGCAGTACTGTATTTTTACTATGATCGAACCAGCACCACAAGCAAGACTTTTTCAAAAACTGGGTCATTCTCGAGATAGTTGTGATATCGTTATTTCTTTTCTAAGGGATTGGATGACAACTTACGTTTTATTATTTGGTGCTTTTGTTGTCGTCATTGTTGCTGTTGTAGTAGCAGTACTAGCAAAAATAATTGGTTCATTTTGTTTTATTCCGTCATAAAACTGACAGTTACATACACGTTCCCGTTAAAATCCATGTCGGCTCGTTTGAAATTAGTTCATGGCGTTTTCATAATGTAAAATACTGGTTTATACCATATTTAAAGTATGTCATTATATGATTATTAATCAAATAATGTATGTCTTATTATTATTGTTTTCGTTTAATCGGATGCAGGTTTTATCAATCGTGTAACTAAATAAACTTCGCTGGCTTGGATCTAAAATATCATGTAGACTTAACACTATATGTTATGAATATGAACTGATGCGCCATTGTGTAGGTAAAATCACTATATATGCATATAGCAACCAATCCATGTTTAATTATCCATTGGGTTCATGGGGAGCTTAAAAACGCAAAAAAAAGATCATTTCAACGATAAAGCTGATGTACCTTAGTTCAAAAACGAAAGTGAAGCTGCAAGAAAGTTTATTGTGCTATCTATAGAGATCAACACATTTAGTTCTCAATCTTCACGCAGAGTTGTCGTTCCTTGCTCTCACTTACGACTCTGCGAAATGCTCAGCTTGCCATTTTGTCTATAAAATAGGTAAAACCGAACAAACGCATTCAATGTATATTTGATTGGATATTTAAGATCGCATGCATTTCATTAAAAAATATTACTTTTAAATGAACGATACATCGTGCAAAAACTTGCGAGTTTTAATGCAACTCTTTGGAACTAATTTATTGCCCATTTACGCAGATGGAATCATTCCACGCACTTCACAAATGTAAATAATTGAACCTATTTTTTTGAGTGACGTTAGGAATGGCTTCGACGTGTGTATGTATGTTGGTTTCTTAAAAAAACATATCAATTTTATAATAATGAATTTAGACTGGTATAAGATATCATGGTGTGAGATGGTTTTCCTTTATGCAGTGGAAGCAATGTAACCGTCGTGCAAGAGATTGTTTAGTATTATGTAAACTCAATGATGAACGCTTGGAATGATCATAACATAAATGAGACGCTTTCATAACAATAGTCCGTTTTGAGCCCAACACAGAGTTGAATGTAATGTAACCGTCGTGCAAGAGATTGCTTTAGTTCTATTTCAATTATTGGGAAAACCTATTTTCGTTCTGGTTTTAATGGAAGTCGTCTAGGTACAGTGAATACAGTATGTTGTTCGATTATTAGGTTTGTAAAAATGGTTGTACAATCAGGTTTATTTCGTGTTTGTTCTTTGGATGTTCCATTTAGACTTATCAATCATTAAATCTTGTATTGAATAAATTAAAGCGTTTGGGAACGAGCGGTGTTATTTATTGACAAAGACATGGTTGCAAAGACATGTTGAGCGAATAATACCTGTGTTTGAAGAGTCATCAAGAGACATAAATCTTGTACAACATACAGACTGGTCACCAGTATCATTTCAATATAACATACGTTATATAATTACAGGGTCGTTGTCACGATAAACAAACACTGTAATTTGTTTTATTGTAAAAACCGAAATATTAATGATTCTACGATCAAGTTTAATATCTATTATGTTTATGTTTTCATAATTGGGTCGGCATAACTGATCAAGGGTGAATTATGACAATTTAAATATTATAACATATATTGTATATATGATGTTTCTTCAAATATTAATGTATTTTAGGAGAAAATGGAAAGTTTTACTATTGTAAAATGTGCTTCATTATTTACTGACTTTATTCTACTGGTTTCATTTATATGACTTATAATTACTATAACAATGTGAATGCCTTATCAAATGTTAAAATACTCAGCTATGTGTTCTAGGAATGTAAGGTTCAACATCATCAATTCATATGAGTGATTGAAATGCGGTTTGTTGTCCCTTTACAGATGGCCCGAAACAGGTCAGGCAAACATAAACATCCAAAACGGAAAGAGAGGAAGGCGTGGAAAACAACCCCCGATGTGGCAAGTAATGTTACAGATGATAAAGAATTCTCAGATATAATTTCAAGTGTTCTTGATCATGTTGCCGTCAGTGAAAATTTAATTCAATTTAGACAGAAAGTAATGTTATATAATGAACGTGCACTAACAGTACAATGCATGGCATTTGGGAGTAATAGACGAGCTTTTACATTTGGAAGTCAAATCGAGGGCACTACAACAATCGGAATGATGTCTGACATAGACATCCTTTATCGTTTGGATTCGTTTCGTTTGTTTCTTGATTCAGAACATCCACCTCTTCAACCGCATGCTCAACAAGTCGTTCTCAAGGTGAGCACAAACTGTTGCGCGTCGCAGTACTGTATGTTGACTATGATCGAACCATCAACACAAGCAAGATTTTTTCAAGAACTGGGTCCCTCTCGGGATCGTTTTGATATCGCTAATTTTTTTCTAAGGGATTGGACGACAACTAACGGCATGATTCCACATACAGTTATGTTCGATACTCTAAACTATCCTCCACCAAAAGCTCAACACGCAAAAAGACACGGACCTGCAGAAAGTTTTGGGATTATGGACCATGTTAACGCATGTTACTGTAAAAGTCTTCCTAAGCAATGCAAGTTAATTTTTATAAAGCCTCGCCCTGGTCACTGGCCTTCGGAGAAGACGTTAAAAGAAGCAAAGAAATTTGGCGTCTTTATTATACCGCAGGGACCCCCCAAAAATACGAACATATGTACGTACGATTATTTTGATTACCATTGGCGAATTTCCACAAATCTAACAGAGCGGCTATTAATGTTCAGTTTAGACAAAGTACATCTGAAAGCATATGTTCTTACAAAGATAATAAGAAAGGAGTTGTTTGTGCCAGAATATCGAGACAGGCTGAGTACATTCCATTTCAAAACAGCCTTCTTCTTTGCGGTCGAGAACACCCCGCCTGATGTGTGGATTGATAATAATCTGATCAATTGTGCCAAGAACATTCTGACAACTTTGAGGCGCTTCTTAACTCGCCGAAATTGTCCACACTTAACTATAGAGAATGTTAACCTGTTTGATGGGAAATTTGAAAGATACGAGTTTCCGAAATTGGTTGATAGACTTACATGTGTTATTAATTCACTGCGGACAAAGATCGAAAATATACAACTGGACGGCATTGGGCAGACGCTTAATAAGCGCAGTGCAATAAAACATGATCGCGGCAGATGTTGTTCTAATAATTCAGCGCTATTTGTTTTTGTATTCAATATGTGTGATGATTGTGGTGGGGTGTTTTCCTTTCCAGAAGTTCCCGTCTATTTCTGGAAAGTTTGTTTTGAAAACATATATACAGGCTTACAAACGTATTATCGCACCCAGTTAGGAAAATACAGAAAGTATGAATTGCAAAGCGTCATGTCTCCTATGGCGAGTAGGGGTGCTTCGGCGTATTTAAAACAGAAGGCAGAATGTCGTGAATATAATGACGATGGTATCGATAAAGCAAGACACATGTTTATACAAACTCTATATTCTGATAATATTGGCAACTACATGAGATATTCTTCCTTCCTTTTCTGCAATGAGGAATATGACGAAGCATGTAAATATTTTGAGTTGATAGAAGATCTGATACAAGGAGATAAACAATCTAATCTCGTGTACCAGTTATGTGTTTCTCCATCGGAGTCATTAGCTTTGCAGATAGCAAATCAGTCATATGAAAAGACTTCCAAACAAAAGAGGTCAGTCTTTTTGATCTTTAGTAAAGAAGAAGCCATGTGTGTTCCTGTATTCCTGCGGTACGAAATGTTCCGAGACAGTTTCGGCACCTGCCAATCATGTGAGGTTGAGTTAAACATCTATTTTGACGATATGTGTGTGCAGATCGAGCCATATCTCTACTATTTACAGTATCTTACATACAGACAACTTCACCAAGAACCTAAACAGTGCGAAGCTTTAGTGAAGTTATCAATTTTCACTGAAATCGTTACATCCACAAGAGTTATCTCATCTATTAACAATTGCCTTTTAGCACGCGGCTTCTTAAATACATCTTTGAAAATGCTAGGACACTGCTTTGAACTGGAGAACAAGTTGGAAACTGCGTGGAAGACTTACACAACTTCTTTACGTTTGAAACCTGAAAAAAATGCGTCCGCCCTGCATACAACTCGACTTCTGTGGCGAGTCGTTCAAAGTCTGCGGACTTAGGGACATTTGAAGTAAAATCTCGAATAGACAAAGTGAAAATGTTCTCTATTATTAATGTTATGTGACAGAAACAAGATTTAACACTGGCGTTGATTAATACCCCAAAATATCGCTATGACAGGGATTTTCAGGTTTGACATTTAGTTCTGTTATTATTTATACTTGCATTGTCAAAGAATGATTCAACATGATAACAGTTGTACTTTTCTCGTTAAACTTTATCGAACGAATTGCAATAAATATTCGCAATTGCACACACACATGAAGATTCATGTTATCTCACTTAAGACTTAGGACAGCATCTAACAAATTTATAGGATTGTGATTGTGATTTGCGAATGGGGGTGGTTGGTTTTATTATTATCATTTATTATCATTTATTGTTTTCTATAAATATTTTACAAATGAGTTGACTGTCTTTAATGATGTATCATTACTAACGCTAAGCTGTTTTAATATACGATGCTATTTATTGCTATCAAAAATGTGACATTACATTTTTATCTCCAAATAAAACGAAACTGTATTTTTTACATCTTATTGTTATGTCTAATTTTCCGTAGAAAAAAAAACTAAATTTAAATTACATATTGCTCACTAATTAAACTAATTAAGTAAATATTAAATAATTGTTTTACATCTATATTTCACATATAACATTTTTATCGTGAATTACCTTGTGCGTCTACTGTTTTAAGGATGTGTTCACATATGTTTGACTTGATACGATACTCTTACCGAGTCTCACATCTCGATGGAATCGTTTTATAATATACATGAGTGGTGTCATTATTAAACATTTTATTGTTTCGTAAGAGTACTAGTACTACCCATGAAATATTCCTTAAGCGCCAAACTAAAATAACTTGAAACTATTATTACCTTTAGTATTATTACAAAATTGTTATTATCATTATTAAAATAAAAGAATGATAACTAAACAAATACTGTTATCATAATCAAATCGTTAACAGAAGATTCAATTAAATCCGCTTTTAACTGTCGACTCACTGCGGTTGTTGTACAATGGAAGTGTGACTGTTGACGCACATTAACTTGTCCAACCGATATTTACCGTTGCCTGTTTACACAGACCAGTTGATGCGTCTCTCCGCTAGGTGAAGTAATGTTACCTCAAACGTATCTGCAATTTAAAGGGTGTAAAGTATGAGAGCGCTAGAAGGTAATCTGGTTTATGTCGCGACTGTAGACTAATATTTAAGCCACTTTCAACCATAATAACTGGAAACAAGTTGAAATGGCATAATATCTTCTGAAGTAAAATGCCATTTATTTCAGCGAAAACTTAAACGTGTGTACACAATAAATTTCAGCATCTCTATGGAAAAACGGGGCTTAATGAATACTCTTAAATATTCTTTTCTTTGCTATTAATGGTGTTAAACCTTAACCTATAGTGGCGGTAATAGCTGCAAGAAATCTTAAAAACATTCATAGGGTATTAAGTAATTAAATTGCAAAGTCCGATCATCTCCAATACTATTTGTTATGTAAAATATGACAGACACATTTTGATGTTTCATGATTAGAAAACGTGGAAGACTTATGCTTACTCATTTCCGGTAACAGCACCTTGAAGTATCTACAGGGATCACTTCCGGTCGATTTGTTGCTATGGCTTCTGAATGTTAGTTAAGGGTTGAGCATTTGTTTTCTTGAACTATATGAGCGCGTGATTCTAATGAAGTGATACACAATCGATGTGATAATTTGATTAAAATCGACCTTTTAAATATAGCGGTTACCAGAAAATCCATGGGCAGTAATCTTTTTCCGGGGTGGAGATAAAATCAAGACGACGCTCTTTGATTAATTTAAATTAAAAACGAATTGTCCCAACGTATGTTTGGCCACAACATGTGACGTCGACCTTGAACGTTGGGAAAACAGACAAGCTATATTTATTTAGTAGACAGGTATATCTCAGTGTTCTCTATTGATATGTACATTTTAATTTCAATGAATTTGATACCAATAGTTATTCTTAGCCGAGGAAAATTTAACAAATGGCGATGCCCCGGACGAGACAAGTAAAAACCTACGGACGATGCGATAACTATATACCCCCGTCGGGGGAATACCTAACCAAGGGCGTGGCACTAACAATGCACTGAGCAAAACTCAAATATACGGAAATCGTCAAGGTAGTGCGAATCAATATTTATTAGAATTACGATTACATATTAAACTACAAACGACAGAAGAAACATTAATTAAAAATTCACAAACTGTTGTTCATTTACTTTGTAATTGTGCATGTGTATGATTTTACACATGAGACCAGTTGAAATCTGCCCAAGTCCTTTCTCATCTAAAATTAACTAAAAAGCATCACACTGTCTGTATTTTAGTATTGTAACAATACAATATAACTATTTATTAGAAGCCTGTTTAATGCTTCAACAAAATACAGGTTGTATCAATCGTTGAAATAAATCCCGTATAATTCTTCTCGCTGTTTCCTATTCCTTATTACAATACTAGCCGAACTACTTTATTCGACCCATTTAATACGTCATCACACAAGCAACTCGACTGATAAAAACTCTTGGAACAATTGACTACCGTTATATTCCGTATTTATCAACACTTCGTTGACATACATAATGGTATTTAGTCGTGCTATATCGCGGCAGCTAGTGCACACTACTCGGTCTTTCAATGTCTCTATCGCAACGTGAAGCCGCGCCCAATCGACCAGCCTCCGACGACAAAAATGACAGACGTCACCGGAAGTGGTGAACAAAGTATCGGGGGTACAGGGTTGTCTATAAATCTCCACATCGTCTGCCGCGTTTCTTATCTGAGGCAATAATTATGGTGAAATTTTATTTGTCAAAACAATAACTTGATAACCCGACTTAATCGTGTGTATGTTTATATTAATGTTATAGATACTACATTAAAATTCCGTATACACAGCACGCAAGCTATCCTATTAAATGATCGAGGCATCCACTTTTAATAACAAAAACTTGTATGCGATTAAAAAATAGACAAGCTGAGTTTGTTACATGTACTTGTTCCTTTTTGTACTGGAAAACTCAGGTCAAGGTCAACGTACAGAAGTATGCTAGTGTGTATTTACTACTAGTTGTTAAACTTGCTTAAAAAAGAACGTTTATAACGAACTGTAAAAACATGAGACGCGCTCTGGGAAAACGGGGTTTACTGCATGTGCGTAAAGTGTCGTCCAATATTTGCCTATGCAGTCCGCAAAGGCTAATCAGGGACGTTACTTTCCACCAAAACTAAGCATTTTATTAAGAAGAGACTTCCTCCAAATGAACAATGCAATCAGAATGGGAAGTGTCGTCCCTGATTGGTCTGTGCGGATTGCACTCTATGCACATGCAATTGTCAACGTTTTCTCAACGCGAGGCTCAAATGTTCAGGAACAGTGGAAATCAATAAGTTATAACATAAGTAGAATAAGTATCCGAATATCGAAAGTATATAACTATGAGGGAGTAGGTGTATATCGGTTACCCGAATATCGAAACTATACAACTATAAGAGAGTAGGTATATCTCGGGTATACAAATGCCGAAATTGTACGGAAGTATGTAAATATCGGGTAAACGAATATCGAAACTATAAGGCAATAGGTCAATCTCGGGTACCAGAACGAGGAAACTATAAGGAAGTAGATAAATATCGGGTACCAGACATTTAAAACTATAGGACAGTTGGTAAATATCGTGTACCAGAATATCGAAACTATAAGGGAGGAGGTAAATATCGGGTAACCGAGAATCCAAACTATAAGGAAGTTTGTCAATATCTGGTACCTGAATATATAATCTATAAGGGAGTACGTAAATCTCGGGTACCAGAAAGAGGAAATTATAATGAAGTAGATACAAATCGGGTACCAGGAAGACGAAACTATATTGAAGTTGGTAAATATCGGGTACCCGAATATTGAAACTATAAGGAAGTAGATATATATCAAGTACCCAACATTTCGGGTTCCAAAAGGCAAAAATATAAGGAAGGAGGTAAATATTGGGTACCAGAAAGGCGAAACTATAAGGAAGTGGGTAAATATAGGGTACCAAAACAACGGAACTAAAACAAAAATAACCGTAATTGATCCGCTGAACTTATTCGAGAGATTACTGGTGTTAGGTTCGAAAATCTGGTATACATGTATTCGCATTTAAGTAAAGAACCTAGTCAGTATTGTAGACTTTAAATTTAACTTGCACTATCGGTCATTTCAACAAAACACTTTTCTTTCTTATATTGTGTAAGATTGATTTTTATTTTGCTCTTTGTATATATATATATAAAATATGATATCATGGAAATTCCCTTGGAAGAACCCATCATTTATCAGCTATTGTTTGAAATTACACAGAAAAATGTCGCTTATAAACATACACGAATTCAAAACATATCGACTATGATTTCCTTCATTTTGTGTGAAGATTAGCTGTTTATGTTTTAGGCTAACCAATAAAGTTTAATGTAGTGGATATGGTGTCCATATAGCGATCCGGATATGCGGATGTTATTTCCTCCGAGCGGTCAAGAGATCTGTGAGGGGTCAATGTGGCGTAGTTGATATGGAGTCCGCCTAGCAACGGAAGTCATTGGTTCGATCCCCACTGTGTGAGCGTTTAGAAAAGGCACCAAGTACTGGTTCTTATAAAGAACCGGACTCGACTGCGTTTCAATAAGCCTGTGAGACTTTGATGCAAAATAAAATAGGTTTAAACAAACTAAGACATCAGGGACTCGATCCGGTCACCAGAAGATTGTCTTTAAGATATCAGGTACTGGTTTTACCTAGAAAATAAACACGAGAGTGCGCCCATAAATCTAAGGCTTTCGATGAAATCGAGATAAAGCATGTAACTTTAAACTAAGAAAGCCGAGTTACAAACTATGTACTCTTGTTAGTATTAGATACAAATGTATCGTTTTTATCTACGTATTTAATTCGCAGGAAGTTCTCGAGATTTTCTAAGAAACAAAAGTCAATCGTGTATTAAAAACATACAACGTCAGACGCAATATTACGGTAGTGAACATTGTTTATATAACGTAAATAAAGTCCATGCCCATACAATCATCCTGACATATATGCGGACGCCCGTTTGATGGACACATCGGTGTATACAAGGAACACGCGACTGTGTACAGCGCGTTCGCGCACGTGTCGCTTTATATGGCGGGAATGATATTAGGGCATCGCATGCGTAGCCGAGGAAATGGATTTATAACCAAACGACCCTTCACAACAACAACAGATCGACTAGGATGATATAATGAAACATGTTAAAACATTTCGATCATTGTAATTTTCAAGAGTAGCCAAAACTTTAAAATTCGCGAGCTAGAACATTCTATCCATACGGTTAATGTAACTGAAAAATTGAAGTGGGAAGAGACATAATAATTTCAAACTAATATAAAGCGTATTTCGTTTAGAATGTTGAATACCACACGACCTTATACGTCCAAATAAAACACAGGTAGAAACTTGTGGCTTTGAATCGGTTAAATAATAAATATTTGTCTCTTACAAATATAGTGTATCTTCTGACGCTGAAATTTAGACGACTTTTACTAAATTTATAGATATTACTAACTTTCAGTTGCCCATAGATAAAAGGACCTAAGCATCACTGTTTCAGCCTCCATGACTCGACTAATTTGTCAACGTTTCGCAAATCCGCCATGTAACACAGGCCATTTTGTTTCTGTAGCAACCGCCCGCTGTAAAGTAAGAATGTTTTTTGATTTGGTATTATTATTCAGAAATGTCTGTACATCTATCTTAAAGTTTGTGACATCTCTCCGCCCCTGGGTGTATATTATAAAGGACCGCATATACTAACGAGATCCACGAATGTGAAGACTTGTTTTGATTTGTAAAAATGAGCCTCATTCTGAAAAAAGTAGATTAATGCATGTGCACAGGCTTTACAGAGATTACAGTTTCCGCCTTTAGTGGACTTTTAACGACGAATACCATGAACGTGGAGAGTCGTCCCTGATAAGCTAGTGCGGACGACACTTTACGTAAATGCATTTAGACATGTTTACCAAGAGATTGGCTCATATTCAATTTACAGCTATGTAGTTGTTATTGAAATAAATTCAATTGTGTACAGTCCTACATCGGCTACACTGAAAAGCGTTTTGGTCGCAACTCACCATGCCTGACATTCACGCAGCACACCCAATTGGAATAATATCTTAAGTTGTTCCTAATTGTGGTTTTGAGATTCAAATTTCTGCACAACACCCAATGATTTTGCGTACAAAAGAATACGATTTTAATTGTGCAAGCAATAATATAACACATGTTTGCATTAACATGATTAAAAAATGCAGTAAGTTTTAATTACATATGTTTTATATTTTCTTTTTGTACTAAATACTTGAAATTTAATCTGAAATGAAAAAGTTAATTGAAACTTCCCCTACGGACAGTGAGAGGGGCGGCCGTGGGTATTTTAGCCGCGTTCTGGGAAAACTGGACTTAATGCATGTACGTAAAATGTCGCCCCAAATTAGCCTGTGTAGTGTGCAGTTTTGTAAGAAAGAAATTAGTATTATGATTGTTTCTGGAACAATCCTTATCAAAAGTTCATACTACAAGGTTTTTGGGTAGAAAGAGTGTCACGGTGACGTCGTTAAGATGACGTTCGCCGTCTGCCTCCATTACGCATGTCTACACTCCAGCGTCCATGTCTGAAAGTCTGTAACAAACATGTAAGCTAATGATTAACTCAAGATTGCGTAGTACGTTGAAATAATTAAACCACTTATATGTGACTTATTCAAGATATCATAGTAATATGAAAGAATGACTTACTCAGGATATCATAGTAAATTATGTGGTGAAACGAGGCTTAATGCATGTGCGTTAAGTTTCGTGCCAGTTTAGCCTGTAAACTCCGCACAAGCTAGTCAGGGATGACATTTTACAACAAAACCGGATATTCATTTAGAATACACTTCTTTTTATAGGACACTTCGTTAAAGGCGGAAAGTGTGTTCCCTGATTAGCGGACTGCACAGGTTAATCTGTGACGATACTTTACGCCCAATCAGTAAGCCCATTTTTCTCAGAGCGAGGCTCATATATAATAACGAGTGCAAACATGTGTACTTGCCCTTAATCGCGATGCGTCACCAGCGCCAACGTCAGACTGCAACATGCCGTTAATTAACGTGATGTTATCTCCAGGCACATACATCACGTCAACGCGCGGAGGCCATTTGAAGTCGGTCGCGTACAGGTGCGCATAAAGATTGTCCTAGGTGTCCGTCGAGAAGCCGCTCAGATCGTCCGGGTAACGTTTGACCATCGTGTCGACGAACTTTTGTGACCGCTCTTCCGTTTTGTCGCGCAGTTCTGTGAATTCAATTTTATTCATGTTTGTTACGTGAAGTCATATGTTAAATGCATTTTCCTTTATTGTGTTGGCAATTGGCAAGTTGCCTTCAAAAATACATTTGATTAAATCTAAACATTTCTATTCTGGATCCATGCTCACTAAACAATTGTTAAACTTAGGTCTAAAACTACAAATATTCTTGAAAAACGAGGAATATTCAAGAATTTCTCTAATTTTGACTTTAATTTCGAATTAACCGCCGCTATGTTCATCATTCTTCATTAAGCAATCTTTGTAATGACATAATAACACGTTGCAACTTGTATACATTCAAATGTTGGATGTATTTCTTTTTATTTTTTAATTATTATTTTTTTTTGGGGGGTGCGTGGGTGGGAGGTCGAAGTATTGTATTTATTATTGACTCTAAGATTGCATTGGTGGATACGGGGCCTTAAAATGTCTGGGTCTACCTTTATTGAAGGTGAAAAATATTTAGTCACATACAAGAAAATTCACACAAGTATGCCTGTAATATAGCGCTCGAAAACCGTGGATAAATACATCGGAGCATCGATCTGTGAAAACTGGGCTTGATGCATGCGTGAAAAGTGTCGTGACAGATAAAACTCTTACGTCCGCATAGGCTTACCAGGGACGACAATTTCCGTATAAACTGGATTATCTCTAAGCAGAGGCTTGCCAGGGACGACAATTTCCGTATAAACTGGATTATCTCTAAGCAGAGGCTTACCAGGGACGACAATTTCCGTATAAACTGGATTATCTCTAAGCAGAGGCTTGTTTTAAATGCTAATCTGGGACACACCTTTACGCATATGCATTACACCCTGTTTTCCAAAAAACAATGCTCATGTATAATATACAAGTTGTCCCGACCCTGCAGGTACAAATAGATACACGTATTTGGACACGTAGGAGCAAACACACTCATATTGGCCTCGAACAATACAATTGCAACGGAATCATCCTCATATATCTTTTAATAATTTTATTTATAGCGGGGTTTAATATGACTGTCGTGAGATTTCAATTACTTATAATAAAAAAGTAGAAAGTAAATCGCGGATGCATACAATAATACATTTCCGAACAGTTCATATTTTCAATATTCCACCACACACTTACTCATGGCAGATGAATGCATTTCCAAATATTGTATGTACCGGTATGCAAAATAAGGCCATATAGTTTTTGGCTGATTAATAATTTCCAAATCTTTTATGTATTTTAAAAATGCAAAACATACGTTTCAAGTCGGATTGCTTGTTTAATACATTTTCAAATCATTAGTATAGTGGATATCGAGGATTAGTTCGCCGAGGACGAGGTTACGATCCACTAACTTCAACACAACGATCAATATCAGCACGGGCTTACTGTGCTGGTTTAACTCCCCGTCGTGACGCAGACTGTGAAACAAAAAACACGAATACTGTTAAATCATTTGGGCGTTATGTATGTGCGTTAAGTCTCGTATCCGACTAGCCTGTGCAGTCCACACAGGCCACTCAGGGAAAACTATTTCCGCTTAAATGATATGTTATTTTTATTATCCATATTCCAAATAAGCTCAAGCCCTTGTCAATAAACCACTTACCGTGAAGAAGCAAAGTGGGCGCTTTATTTTGCATCAATTCAAAATTCGTGCAATAACGCAGTCAGATGGGTGATCACGTGACGATCAAGATGGTGAAGTCCGTGCCGAGACCAATCTCCACGCAGAGTTGTCGTTCCTTGCTCTCACATACACCTCTGCGTAAGGCTCAGCATGCCATTTTGTCTACCAAATAGGTAAAACCGAACAAACGCATTCAATGTATATTTGAGTAGATATTTATGAGCGAATGCATAAAATTAAAAAATATGACTGTTAAATTTACGATAAATCGTGCAAAAAACTTGTGAGTTTTAATGCAACTCTTTGAAACTATTTTATTGCCCATTTACACAGATGGAATCATTCCACGCACTTCACAAATGTCAACAATTGTACATGTTTTTTCTTGAGTGACGTTAGGCATTGCTTCGACGTATTTATGTTTGTTGGTGTCTTAACATAAAACAAACATATCAATTTTATAATAATTAAGTAAGACTGATATATGATATCATGGTTTGAGATGGTTTTCTTTTTAGCAGTGAATGCAATGTAACCATCGTGCAAGAGATTGTTTAGTATACTGTAACCTCAATGTTGAACGCTTGGAATGATCATGACATGAATGAGACGCTTTCATATCAGTAATCCGTTATGAGCCCAACACAGAGGTGAATGTAATGTAACCGTCGTGCAAGAGATTGTACCGAGACAGGTATTGCTCGCCATTTTATACCCTTTATAACTTTTTATATCTCGAGATATAACGCGAATATAAAAAACGAAATAAACGCGTATCACATTCTCACTAATATTGCTGGAAAACGGCATTTAAAAAGTATACAACAATAATACAGGGTATACAACGTAGAAAAATACCTGTTTCGGCATGGAGGTCGCAATCTTGATAATCACGTGATTACCTCCCTCTGCAGTGTCGTCTTAAATGCACAGACAGGCAGACAGACAGATAGACATATAGTTTATCCAGACTTATACACTAGTACATCGTCTTCATACTAGAATATACAAATTATTTTCCCTGTTCCCTATTTCGGTGGTTTTTTACCCCATAATGATATTTTTCAAAATCAGGCAAACATCGCTGGTCAATATATCAAAACGATGCAGTTGACAGAAATCAAGAATAAATGACATGTATCTTGAAATATGTTTTTGACTGATATCTTTTAAAGCCAATTTAAATTAAGTTAAAATACCATACCCGAACATTTATAGCCGAAGTAAAACTACTCGCCATTTCATTTAACGCGGTAACGCCTCATGGATCACCAGTGTTGCTTGTATAAGGCAAAAACCTTAACACATTTTCTTGTATTACGTCTTGCTCGAGGCTAGTTTTATCAGTCTTCGTTTTAATTTAAAACATGCCGATTAAAGGGGCTGTCAACCAGATTGACAAAAAAAGAAAAGTTCTGAATTACCGTATTTTTTACAATTGTTAGTTTATATTGATAAGAATATCACGACTGGTATATTACATAACTTGAAAAAAGTTGTTAAGATTTGATATTTTCAGTATATTCTGTAATAAAATATTTCGATGTTTAATCGAACGTACATCACGAAAATAGGTGACATAACGATATACACACTATATAAATAGTAATAAATAACGCAAGTAGATTGATCATTTTATATATAAAATATATACAATTCACTACGCATGCACAATTTACATTCCTGGGTTTACCACATGAAGATAATGATCAATCTACTTGCGTTATTTATAGTTAACTGGTAGTTACCTGATAGACAAACTCAGTACAGTTCTGTCACCGAATAAACTGAATATATGAAAACTTAACAACTTTGTTAAAGTATTGTAATATACCAGTCGTGATATTTTAATCAATATAAACTAATAATTGTAAAAAAAACCCTGTCATTTAGAACTTTTCTTTTTTCGCCAATCGGGTGTACCGCCCCCTTTAAAACATGTACCACCGTATTTAGAATTAAACACTGTAAATTATTGTTTACTGAATAAATTCTCGTTTGAACGTCAGTATATTTTCTTAACATAACCATATTGAATTATATATTTCGATAGGAGGTTTCTGGTACAAAACCTCCTTCGATATGCAGTGACTCTTCACCTGTTGAACACGTGGCGCAATGGGCATGGTGTCCGTCTAGCGACCGATATGTCGTAGGTTCGATCCCACTGTGGGAGCGTTGTCCCCCTACACCAAGCACTGGTTATACCCAGGAGGTGGACTCAATATCGTTAGGATAAGCCTCAGGATTTTGTTGCAGTCGAGCTTTAATAAATACGTTTTAACTTAATATGTTAATTTTGATAAAAAGCTACGAAAGTTAACACAGAAGTGTCATATATGAGTCGCGCTTTGGGAATACCGGACTTAATGCATGTACGTTAAGTGTCGTCCCAGATTGACGTGTGCAGTCTGCAAATACAAAAAAAGGGACGACACTTGATTTAATATTTTTGTTTCGATAAATGGAAGTCTAAAACAAAATTAAGTCAATGCGGAAAGTGTGGAACCTTATTAGCCTGTGCGGACTCCACATATTACCCTAGGACGATACTTTACGCACATGCCTGAGGCCCGTATTTCCCATAGCGACTCATATGTTACCGATACAACATCCGAACTATTATTACATATGTCAGGTGATACAAAATGTATATTATACATAAATAACTTTATCCAAAAATTATACTTAGAGCGTTCGACATCCGTTAAAGGTTCGACATAGTTGTTCTAATCTGTAAGTCACATTAACGTTAAGTACACTACGTACATTAAACACCCGTACAAGAAACTAAAATCCTAAATGCTTTAGGCTGTGTTCCAAGGCACAACAACATAATTGTAAGGTCTTTTTACTTAAGTAAGTAAATACATGATTTTTTTACGTGAGTATTGTGACACCGTTTCATACCACAGCGGCCTTTAAAAGGTAGTGCAACTGAAAGGATGAACAGATACAAAGTGTGTTTCAAGTGTATATAATGAAGTTGTTCAGCTTTTGTAAAGGTGACGTAGTCAATTATGTGAGGTTGATATTTAAACAAACAAAATGTGCATTTTAAAACGTGACGTAGTCTTTAACCGATAGTATATATATATAAGAAGAAAAATGTTCGCCTTGTTGTAGGGAAACAATGCTTAATGTGCGTAACGTGTCGTCCAAGATTAGCCAGAGCAATCCGCATAGGCTTATCAGGGACAACACATTCCTCTTGTGGCTTTCGTTTATATGAAGTTTCTTCGTAATGACGATCCTGCCTAGGCGGAAAGTGTCGTCCCTGATTAGCCTGTGTGCAGAGCCGCGTTTTACAAGAGCGAGCTTCGTATTATGCTAACTGATTTTGCGAATCAAAGACTGAGTAAAATTGTTTAATCATAAAAGGCCTCGTTACCGCTTACGCTAGTTTAAATAGATTATGGACAGGTGTGTGTATATAAATTGTCCAACGGCGTTTAAAAGATATCTTCATTAATCAGAATATAAATTTATTGCTGTGTCTTTGAGTGTTATTTTCCATAATTTCACTACAGTGTATTATGTATGTTGCGTCAGGTTTATTATTTGTGATAGTAAATGCGTCTTATTGTTCCGAATAATCTTGTAGTATTGTAACACTCGCTTTCCTCCAAAACCATGTTGACGATTTCGCAATTCAAGTGTACTTAAGGGAACTATTAAATACGAGCCGTGCTATGTGAAAAGGGTGTTTAATGCATGTGTGTAAAGTGTCGTCCCTGATAAGCCTGTGCAGTCCACACAGGGTAATAAGGGACGACACTTTCCGCTTTTATATTTTTCGCTTGAAGAAGGTCACTTCTTTGCAAAAATCCAGTTGAGGCGGCAAGTGTCGTCCCTAATTAGCCTGTGCGGAATGCACAAGGTGATATGGGACTACACTTTACGCACATGCATTAGACCTCTTTTTCACAGAGCGCCGCTAATATATTTTGATAAGTGTACCATTGAATGTTTCAGCTTGGCAGATGTGAGCATAGGAGTTATATAGAGTTCAAATAAGGCAACACGAGTAGAGTTCACGTACGGAAACATTAGATGGCTGTAGTTCCTCTTGAATACATTGAGCTTTTATGAGTACATACAAGTTGGATACTTGGCTTGCAACTAAAGATGGATGTGAAAACTATCTGCGACAACACGTGGAAATTTAAAGTATTGCATTCATGGTTAGCCGAAAACACAGTGATTGATATGTAGAAACAATCAAACAGAAATTTATATACTGATTGATATAAAGAATATAGAGTTTGATATGTGTAACACATAGATTGATGTGTGTAAAACAGAGATTAATATGTGTAACACAGAGATTGATGTGCTGAACACACAGATTGCCATGTGGCACACGTACATTGACATTTGGACGCTCTACAAGCATGCACAAGTTACAATGGCGTCGTATTATATGCGTTTGCTCGCTTGCTCGCAAACAAACACGTAAAATCTGCATTCAAATTAAAAACATTCATTCTTAAATATACGTTTAAGACATATCTAAATTTATTTTAATAAATATCATCCCATTTCTTAACTTGACACATTATACTGAAACTCGCTATGGAAAAACGGGCTTCAATGCATGTGCGTTAAGTCTCGTCCCAGTTAAGCCTATGCAGTGCGTCAATTCGTCAGTCCGTGAACCGTCCCTTTAAAGAATAAAATTCAGCGAGGTATTTATCCCGATTAAAAACGGAGATTTATAGTTGGGCGCTGTACACAATAGTATTGAAATATTACACGCGTAAAAACAACTATATATTTTTCACCGACTATGAATATGATACTTGATATAAAGATTTCTATAAGCACTATTTATTAGATTAGGAATTATTGATAAATAACATCCCATTTCCCATTATATCATATTAGATTTATATGACAATGCAAGTTTTTTTTTAAATATGCGACAGATACTATGGGAAAAAAGCGCCCATGCTTTCTTAATTCACGCCTTTAAAAACGTCACTGACAGATTTGTTTAATTTTATTTTATGTAACAGTGCACATGTGTTGAAATATGCGACACATACTACGTTAACAATCGCCGAGGCTTTCTCAATAAACGCCTTATAAATTAAAGCAAAAACATGCATGAAGATTCCTTTCTCGGCTGCAATACTTGCGACTGACGTTAGCATGCTCCAATTTGCGACGCTGACGTAAATATTTATTGAGATTTGCCCATGTTAGTGTATATTTAAGGAGTTAAAATGTACAATCATTAAAAGATAAGTTTGCCGACTGTTCAATTGCACCAATAAAACCATTTTATATTTTTTTGCAAAACATAGCTACACGCAAAAACTTGAAGCGTAAGCACTTTAACCACACATCAATCAGATTAACTTATCTCGACTTGAAGTCCATGGGAAGCCCGTGGAAAGTATTCAGACTTTAACTACGTCCCTCGAATATATACATGTATGAGCCGCGATCTCGGAAAACCGGGCTAAATACATGTGCGTAAAGTGTCGTCTCAGATTAGCCTGTGAAGTCAGCTAATACTGCATTTAAATGGAACATTCCATTAAAACCTCAAGTGTCGTCCCTGATTAGCCTGTTAGGACTATATCGGACAATCTGGGACGACACATTACGCACATGCATAATGACCGGTTTTCCGTTAGCGCAGCTGATATGTTTTAACAAGCTCAAACATACTAGTTGGTAATGGTCTGCATTTTGAATAATCTGTGGCGACACATTACGCAATGCATTTAGCCCGGTTTTCTGTTCGCGCAGCGTATATGTTTTGATAAAATTGGTCATACTGGTTGGTAATCGTATATTATAGTTTATCTTATTTTTTTGTATTACACATTATAGAATTAAGGTGAAAACGTCAGGAAACACGAGTTTATATAAACGTGTTACTATACTTTACTTAATTAAAACAATGTTAGTATTTATTACCAGGGTATACGATTATTTTAATCGCGTAGTTACGCAAACACACTGTCCAAACTGAACATGAATACATACGTATAATATGTTATACGAAATAAAAATGGCAGCTAAGCAAACAAAACTTTACTAAAAAATAACTAAACTGCACCGTCCCACACCTCTCTTTCTCAAATCATATTCATGACAATGGAAAGACTTATGAGCATGACATGGTCAACAGCTAATCAGAGATCCTCGGGGAGTTTTATTCGACCTATGTTTTAAGTTTGAACATATCTTTCCTGTTTTCATAACGAGGGTCTAAATATTAACTAACCACTAATATAACTGACACATATAAACCCATCATTGATTGACAAGAGGGGACTGAAGCTGAGATAGCACCCTGTCTGAGTGCAATTAATATCAGTCGCGCTATAGGAAAACGGGGCTTAATGCATGTGCGAAAAGTGTCGTGCCTGTTTAGCCTCTGCATTTCGCACAGGCTAATCATGGACGAGACGTTCCGCCTTAACCAAATTTTCAGCTAAGAATGTATGTCATTCAAACGAAAAGTTCCATTTGAACGAAACGTATCGTATTTTATTGGTCTGTGCAAACTGCACATGCATTTAGTCCCGTTGTTCAAGATCGATGCTAAAATATTTTTTTTATTGTATTACGTATCATGTAAAATACGAGAAATAAGGTCACCGTTCGGCAATGTACCATCGGACGCCGATAAGTCATTGCGTCACAAATAAATTTTAGAATTTGTGTGGGCGCAAATGATGCACATATTTTACGACAACCTATAATTAACAAAATATGTGCACATAATTTGAGATGTTATTAATGTGGTAGGGGATTAATGGTAATACATCACAATCGTGTTTTATTTTGTTCTTATTATAATTTACCATTAATATAACAATTATTTTTAACATGTCAGGAACGTTTAACGGGTAATAAAAAAGTTAATTAAATTTGAGTAATGCCACAAACCGTGAACAAAATAACATGTTATCGATCCACCATGACTTCGTATTAGAAAAAAGCACACATCATGTTTATTGTTTTTATGTATGGCATATTTGCTACTTTAAGACAGTTTTGACCGAATCTTGAACAATAATAACACCAATTTTGCAATATTTATAAAACAGTATAGAGACAATACAATACTATAGACAGTAGCTGATTTGAAATTAAGGACACATCTAACCAAGATTAATATCTGCGTCCAACTTTCACAGTCAGATGTGGGCCTGTTGATAACAATTATAGTGTGTTGCCTACCAAAATTATGAACATAGATATATGATTACAATACCAAACATTATGAACATAGATATATGAGTACAATACCAAACAGTATGAACATAGATATATGATTACAATACCAAACATATATTAAGTTTTAACGTCAAATAAGATACATTTCTGAAGCAAAAGAATACAAGAATTGGTTGTCTGCCAAATATTGTCTTAAGTACATATACCAAAAATAACATTACACTTGAGATATATTGATCTGTTATGCACCTATAAATATATAAAAATTATTTTTTAGAGAACAATTATGACTTTGTTTCCTAAATGGGAAATCTATTGAGCAAAAATGGCCACATACAGGACATTGTCATCTGATAATATAATAAATAAGCATACCGTAGTGAAATGTATTTTTAGCACAGTATTAGGCAAATTATACAATTAGTTCACATAATCATTCCATATTAGTCGTGGGTAATTACAGGTGATTCTCTCCTAAAATTGTTGAAGGTGCATTATTTGTTAATATAGAATACATTGATACTATGTTCAATTCAACTCAGTTCATTTGTTTTTGTTATATTAATACTTGGTTAACAACACATTACTAAATGCTTGCTATATACTTACTATAATTACTATTTATATATTAAATAAACAACTTGATTATGTTAAGTCGCATCATATCCACATTTTCAGAGACCTTTTTTATCGTTTTTAATAACTTAAAAGACTCGAAACACGCCGAACGTGCCAGTTAGCGGGATTGTTTGTAGCACCCTGAAGCAACGATTGCTGATAGTAATGTAACGCCGCATTAACGTTCCCTTCCATTTCATAGCAGTGCCCCAACAAATTCAGTGAAGTCTCAACGTGATACATGTGTAGCATATTTCTTAAATCAAGCATGTAAGACTCAAAGACTCCCAATGCATGTAGCTGTTTGTCACGTTCACCGAGTCCTCCATACGTGAGATACTGTAGATAGTGAAGGAACGGACGGGCATCCACCTCAGCACAGTCCATCCATCGTTTTTCAGTAGGATGTCTCTTTGCCACTTCCGCTTGGGTGATATTGCGATTCATTTCAAACAATAATATTAAAGGAGTGCAATACGACTCCTGCCTTATAAATCTGACACAGAATGCGAATGGCACTTCACTGTATTCAAATTCAGTTTTGCCTGATAACATATTAGCAAACACCTTCAGATCCCTGTCTCCCTGTCTTGATCTGCATCCACACATAGCCTTGACCTCGCTGTGATACCTCCTCTCTACTTCCCCCAACACTCGAACTGTCGCTTGAAGATTACCACTACAGTACAATATAGAAGCAATCTTTAAGCGACTTGAAGCTATATCCGAATTAAACGAATATTGGACACGCCTTATTTTTTCTCCGTCAAGAACGTTTCGTAGTCGCAAATAGTAAGATGTTTGCACTGATATTTGTAAAGTGTAAATGTGTTTTATACATTCTAAAGCTGCAGTTTTCGATATGCCATTCGTTGAATTTTCAAAAAATGTGCGTCTTAAATATTTTAAATGTTGCATGAAGGTGTTATGAGAACTGCTTTGTTCATGTTTTAAGAGTGTTAACACATCAAAACCATGTAAACAATTTCGCATTTTAATTGTATTTTAAAGGGAACTATAAATAATAGTTTGTTAAGCATACCATTTAATGTGTTAGTAGTTGTTTGCAAAGGGGTTATATAGAGTTCAAATAAGGTAACAATAGAAGAGTTCACGTACAGAAACAATAGATGGATGTATGTCATCTTGAATTATTTGAACTTTTATAAGTATATTCGAGTTTAGTAATAGCAACTAGAGAATGATGTGAAAACTATATGTGACAAAAATTGAAAAATGTAAAGTATGATCAGCAAGGTTAGCCGATAACAAAGCTATTGATACTTGAAACGAAGAGATTTATATAGAAAACACAGAGTTTCATATGGAAAAATCCGATATTAATATGTATTCCATAGATATTATTCTATGGAAAACAAAGATTGATATTTGAACAACAGAGTTGATATGTGAAAACACAAAAATTAATACTTGGAACTAAGATATTGATTTGAAGAACTCATATATTGTAAGTAAACGCTCTACATCGACGTCTTATTATATGCGTAGTACAGCTTGCTTGCCAACAGTCACGTAAAAACTCCGTATTATACTTAACATTTTCATTTTATTGATTATTTTTTTAGTTAATTGTTATGTATGCCATACCATTGTTAAAATTGACAAATGAGACGCCCTGGAAAAACGAGGCATATGAATGTTCATAAAGTGTCGTCCACGATTAGCCTATGCAGTCCACATGCTTATCAGGGATGACACTATCATCTTTCATGGATTGTAAAGTGGTGAAAATGAGGTCTCGTGTAAACGCAAATTCAGATTAGTCTGTACGGTCTGCACATCCTAATCTGAGAGGACACTTTACGCACATGTATTAAGCCCTTTTTTTCCAGAACGTGACTCACTCGTGCAATTTAACTTGTTTGCCAAACACAAACACTGTTGAAAAAATCCGCGTACAAGTAAAATAAAAGTACTCTTTAAATTAGACATATTCACACGTTGCTTGAGTAATTATAAATGTATGCCATTAAATCTCTTAATTTCTCAGACAATATCGAAGTGACAACAAGTTGGAAAGTCTCAAATCGTCAGACCGTGAACCGTACCTTAACAGACTAAACCACCTTCCCAACAATAGAGATTTATAGTTGGACGCTCTAAATGCAATATACAATAACAATAAAGAAATATTAAACGTGTAAATACAACAACATTTTTGTCACCGGCAGAGAATATGATTCTTCATAAAAATGTTGAAATAAGCACAAGTGATACGAAAGCAATGATTGTTGATAGAGGGCTATATGACAAGAATACGCAACATCCTAGAATATTATATTTTATCCCATGCTATACCCTGTTTCCCATGTAATACAACTATTACATATTTTTTTTTTATTACACATTTGTAATACGACATTTTTAAGCGTTTTCATTGGCTAAGTTTTCGTTTATTGACCAATCGCATTTTGTTAGTTTGCTGAAATGGCATTGCAACGTCAAATGACGTCACGAAATGTAAACAACATTCGGGATTTATCATTATGTTTGCGTAAATAGTTATTTAATTTGCTCATTTAAAAGCATGTGATAACATAGATCTGACACTCAATGTCATATCATACCATATTTTATAAAACGAGTTCATGAGTTTTGTTAGTAAGCGAGCCTTATATGGTATTATATGGCAACTCGTGCAAGATCCTATATTTATATAAAAGTCAACTTTTAATAAAATATTCGACACACATTCCATCAATAAAGCGCTCAAGGCTATTCAATTTAGCCTTATCAAACGTCATTGAACAATGGTTGTAATTTTATTTTATATTACAGAATACGTTTGTTGAAATATGCGATACGTAAACAACGCTAAGGCTTTCTCAATTTACGCCTTATACAACACCACTGGCAACAAGTTGTTATTCAAGCATGCGTTATTCATTCATCAAAGCAAACAAACGTAGGAAGATTTCTAAATGTACGTTCTCAAAAAAAAATTCTCGGTCGTATTATGACGTTAACATGCTTAGAGCGTAACAATGACGTTAATATTTATTGAGCGGAACGAAAATTAACTATAACTAAAGCGTTAAAAGGCACATGCACTCAAATACTCGTTTGTCGCCTGTTAAATTGGAAACTATTCAAATCACAATCCACCGTTTCCTACACGATTGACTTGTTGACATCAAAGGAGATATGGGTCGTATTTTCCTGTCACAAAATCAGCATAATTTTTGTACCCAAAATTTTCGTACCCATTTTTTTCCTAACCAAAGTTTTCGTTCCCACATACACACTTATGGTAATGAAGATAAACTTAAATAGATGCTTTTATACCTTATACATATCTTGTATTTGATTTAAAGTGATTTAGATGTGTATTGATTGTACAAAGTATGCTTTACAAATGAAACAAAGTTTAAAACATGACGCCAGTGATTCAGACATATATTTAAAAAAGCATTGACCTTTGCGGGCACGTTTACTGATTATATGCATATACGTTGAGTCTCACACAACACCTATTTCATTTAAATAACAATTAAGTCTGTAAAGGCACTGCTGTAGAACATATGTTTTTTACACACCACCACTCGGTTTTGCCAATACGTGCACACCACCACTCGGTTTTGCCAATACGTACACACCACCACTCGGTTTTGCCAATACGTACACACCACCACTCGGTTTTGCCAATACGTACACACCACCACTCGGTTTTGCCAATACGTACACACCACCACTCGGTTTTGCCAATACGTACACACCACCACTCGGTTTTGCCAATACGTACACACCACCACTCGGTTTTGCCAATACGTACACACCACCACTCGGTTTTGCCAATACGTACACACCACCACTCGGTTTTGCCAATACGTACACACCACCACTCGGTTTTGCCAATACGTACACACCACCACTCGGTTTTGCCAATACGTACACACCACCACTCGGTTTTGCCAATACGTACACACCACCACTCGGTTTTGCCAATACGTACACACCACCACTCGGTTTTGCCAATACGTGAACGCTTTATACGATTGAACCTCGCTCTGTGAAAACCGGACTTAATGCATGCATATTAGACTGTCAAGTTTGTAGTGGCTAAACAAGGATAACACGTACCGTCTGAATTAATTGTTCACTAAGAATATACTTCCTTCAAACGAAAATTCATAAAACAGGAAAGTATCGTCTCTGATAAGCATAGATGGACTGCACAAGCTAATCTCGGACGACACTTAACGCACATGTATTAGACCCCATTTTATCAAATCGAGGCTCCATTTTTGAAGTGATAAAACCATGCATGATTCAGCAACATTCATAATCAGTTGATCTGAGTCAAAATTTCCGTTTATTGCCATATTTAATTGTAACTGATTTGATGGATGCATAAGGATTTAATTCCTACTTAAGTTTCATCCACCGTCAATCAGAAACAATTTGTAATTACATTAACCAATACAGATAGTTGACACAAATGCGTATGTTATATTTGTTTCTGAATTTGCGAGCGTTGAATAACGTTTTTATGCTGAATGATTAGTAAACCTTTCATATAAATGTAATTATATTTTATTATATTTTACCTTATTTCATTTTGTTTCATTTAAACAGTATATAATTAAGGCACACGCAGGAAACACGAGTATGTTTAAGTTCAAAACATGATACTATTTCTTACCAGGGTATACGATTCTTTAAATCGCGTAGTTACGCAGACAAACTACCCTAGCTTAAAATGAGTGGGTAATTAAAATATGTTGTAAACAATAAAAACGGCAGCTTAGCAAACACAACTTTACTAAAGAATAACTGAAATCCACCGTTCGCCCCGCTCTTTCTTAAATCATCTTCATGAACGCGAGAATAAAAATGAGCAAGACTTGGTGAACAGCTAGAGTTTCTCCGGAAGATTTAATCGACCTATGATTTTAATTTGAAAATATATCTTTCTTTTTTATAACGAGGGTTCAACTATTTTCTTAAAGCTGAATTAACTGACCGATATTAAATAAATTAAATTATAAACCCATTATTAATTGACAAGAGGGAACTGAGCCTAAACTAGATAGCACCCTGTGTGAAGCTCCAAGTACAATGAATATCAGTCGCGCTATGGGAAAACGGGGCTTAATGCGTGTGCGTAAAGTGTGGAACCTGTTTAGACTGTGCAGTGCGCAGGCTCATCATGGACGAGACGTTCCGTCTTAACTGGATTTTCAGCTAGGAAGAGATGTCTTTCAAACAAAAAGTTCCATAAAAACGGAAAGTGTCGTCCCTGATCATTCTGTTCGGAATGCACCTGTTAATAATGGATTGTACTTGCATTGTGTCCCGTTTTTCAAGAGAGATGCTAAAATATCGTTTTTATGATTGTATTACGTATCCTGAGAAAAACGAGAAATAAGGGCATTCGTTTGGCGATTGAACGATCGGACGAAATATAATTCATTGCGGCGCCAATTAATTTAGAATTTTTGTGGGCGCAAATGATGTGCACATATTTTACGACAATATATAATAAACCCAAAGTTTGCACATAATTTTAGATGATATTAATGTGGAAGGCGACTACCGGTAAGACATCACAAACTTGTTTTATTTTGTACTTATTATAATCTATCATTACTAGTACATTGCTTTTGAACATTTGAGGAACATGTACCGTGTAATGAAACAGTTAATTACATTTAATATGCCACAAATAGTGGTAAAAACATGTTCTCCATCCGCCACGACTTCGTATTAGAACAAGAGCACCGCCTTGCGGGTGCAGACCGCTCATCTATTTTCTTTTTAAAGGTGAAGGGACTCTCATTTTTAATCACAAAGGAGGGAGGGGTGGAGTGAAGAAGGGTGTATAGTGTGAGGGTGTGGACATTTATTACATTATCTTCCAAAAATGCGAAAAAATGAAAAAAAAAATTCGGGAAGGGGGGGGGGGGGTATGGTGAGGGGTGGGATTCTTTGGTGTGATGGTTGGACGGTATTTCAAACATAAAATAATAAAAATAAATATTTGTGTTTTTTAACAGTTTAAAAAAAATAAATTTGGGGGTGTGAGGTGGGGGGGGATAGTGTGAGGGTGTGGTGGTAATTTGTGAGATGATCTTAAAAAAAAACAATTGGGGGGGGGGGTGAGGTGGTGGGGTATAGTGTGAGGGTGTGGTGGAATTTGTGAGATGATCTTAAAAAAAAATAAAACAAGAGCGCCGCATGACGGAGCAATATACGCCCGATTCGTGTGCCATTGGAGATGATACACTGATGATTGATGTATTTGTTTTGGAAATAAGCAAAAAAAACAACAACAACTTATATAACTGATATATTCATATATATGCATTGATATCAATAAGTGTACACTTAGTCTCATTTGTTCTCTAAAACACAATATTTAAATCATAATTGTTTAGACCTACATAGGAATAGAATGGCAGTGGAATGTAAGTTTATGTTTTCTGTTTCTAATGTACTATTTATTTAATGCAGTACCTATGCACGATTGATTTGTGTTGTTTAAAACTTTTATATATTCGGAATACAAACAATTCAAACACATGCATCAATTAGCAACTATTAAATCTGAAATGTATGGAACCCTTTGTGTTCGGAATTAATGTAGGTTAGTAACCAAATTTCTATTATGTACACAATAACCCGTCTTTATTGTTGCAGGTTTCACGCTTATCTCAACTGCCGGTAAGTGGCGTTTCCAGTTTAATATAACTGTAAAACAACCGAGTTGTTATAGTGTTACCAAGTTATTATAGTATAATGGTTGAGAAGTTAGTTATATTGGATTTCAAATCTCAGTTAGAACTTTTGAATTTCAAAGAACAATGCTTAACATATTTTTGTTTCGTATCCACAGCAACTATGTAGAGTTATATCATAACAATGACCCTATGACCTAGTTTTTGACCCGGCATGACCCATATTCGAACTTGGCCTATATATCAACTAGATGCAACTGCTGACCAAGTTTGGTGAAGATCGGATGAATACAATTTGAAATAGAGTCCGGACAAAGTGGCCCCTTTGAAAATGCACTTATTGACCCTATGACCTAGTTTTTGACCCGGCATGACCCATATTCGAACTTGGCCTAGATATCAACTAGATGCAACTGCTGACCAAGTTTGGTGAAGATCGGATGAATACAATTTGAATTAGAGTCCGGACAAAGTGATGCCTTCCGCCCGCCGCCCGCCCGCCCGCCAAGGGGTTTCACATAATACGTCCCGTATTTTATACGGGCGTATAAAAATTAGGGGGGGGGATTCGGATTGGGGGAGGGGGGTGGTGGGTGATTCTTGGGTGCGATGGTTGGAGGGTATTTCAAACATAAAATAATAAAAATAAATAGTTGTGTTTTTTAACCGTTTAAAAAAAAAATGGGGGGTGGGGTGGGGGGGTATAGTGTGAGGGTGTGGTGGTCATTTGTGAGATGATCTTAAAAAAAAAAATATATAGGGGGGGGGATTCGGGGGGGGGGCACGGGGGATGCTTTGGGTGGAGTCTATTGTAGTATGTCAGGTAACAGTAGTTTTGTCAAAGTATCAATCAAATCTAATCATAAATAAAAAAGTTATGCAAATTTTAGCAAAATTTAATAATTTGGCCTTGAGAGTCAAGGTCATTCAAAGGTCAAGGTAAAATTCAACTTGCCAGGTACAGTAACCTCATGATAGCATGAAAGTATTTGAAGTTTGAAAGCAATAGCCCTGATACTTAAGAAGTAAAGTGGATCGAAACACAAAATTTAACCAATATATTCAAAGTAACTAAGTCAAAAAAGGGCCGTAATTCCATAAAAATGACATCCAGAGTTATGCAACTTGTCCTTTTACTGTACCCTTATGATAGTTTGCGAGTGTTCTAAGTACGAAAGCAATATCTATGATAATTTAAGGGTAAAGTGGACCAAAACACAAAACTTAACCAAATTATCTATTTTCTAAGTATAAAGGGCCCATAATTCCGTCCAAATGCCAGTCAGAGTTACATAACTTTGCCTGCACAGTCCCCTTATGATAGTTAATAAGTGTTGCAAGTATGAAAGCAATAGCTTTGATACTGTAGGAATAAAGTGGACCTAAACACAAAACTTAACCAAATTTTCAATTTTCTAAGAATAAAAAGGGCACATAATTCTTTCAAAATGCCAGTCAGAGTTACATCACTTTGCCTGCACAGTCCCCTTATGATAGTTAGTAAGTGTTGCAAGTATGAAAGCAGTAGCTTTGATACTTAAGGAATAAAATGGACCTAAACACAAAACTTAACCAAAATTTTCAATTTTCTAAGTATAAAAAGGGCACATAATTCTGTCAAAATGCACGCCAGAGTTATCTTACTTTGCCTGCCCAGTCCCCTTATGATAGTAAGTAAGTGTTCCAAGTTTGAATGCAATAGCATTGATACTTTCTGAAAAAAGTGAACCTAAACGCAAAACTTAACCAAAATTTTCAATTTTCTAAGTATAAAAAGGGCACATAATTCAGTCAAAATGCACGCCAGAGTTATCTAACTTTGCCCGCCCAGTCCCCTCATAATAGTAAGTAAGTGTACCAAGTTTGAATGCAATAGCATTGATACTTTCTGAGAAAAGTGGACCTAAACGCAAAACTTAACCGGACGCCGACGCAGACGCCAAGGTGATGACAATACAGTAGCTCATAATTATTTTTCAAAAAATAGATGAGCTAAAAATGAACAAATCCTGTTATTATTTTTATTTATGGGATAGTTGATACTGGTTGACTGAATATATACGCTTAATAACATTAATTATGAATATTTATAACAACAGTATAAAGACAATTAAGTAAAAACAACAGTAGCTCATTTTAAATAAAGGACACATTCAACCAAGATAATTATGTGGGTCCTGCTTTCAAAGTCAGATGTTTGACTGTTGATAACAATTATGGTGTGTTGTAGCCTACCAAAATTATGAACATAGATATCTGATTAAAATACCAAACAAACATTAACTTCTACCGTCATATAAGATGAATTTGTGCTGCAAAAGAATACAGGCTTGGATTTAAACAATCATTTAAGTTGCCTGCCAAATATTGTCTTAAGTACATATACCAAAAATAAACATTACACTTGAGATATATCGATCTGTTAAGAGAACAATTACGACTAATTTTGCTAAATGTGAAATATTCTGAGCAAAATTGGCAACATTCAGGGCCGGTATCATCTGATAATATAATGCATAAGCATAACTGTATTCTTTAGCAATATATATATGACATTATTATTAAGCAAATAGTACAATTAGATAAAAAAAATCATTCCACAATAGTTGTGGACAATTAAAGGTGCTTCTCTCCTAAAATTGTTGAAGGTGCATTATTTTCTAATATAGAATACATTGACATTATGTTCAATTCAATTCAGTTCAATTATTGATATATTCATCCTTGGTAAACAAATACATATAACTGTATGCTTGCTATATACTTACAATAATTACTATTTATATATTAAATTAACAACTTGATTATGTTTAGTGCCATCATATGCACATTTTAAGAGACCTTTATATATCGTTTTTAATCACGTAAAAGACGCAAAACACGCCGCACGTGCCAGTAAGCAGCATTATTTGTGTCGTAAATACCCAACGATTCTTCGTAGTAATTTAACGCACCTTCATATTCTCCTTCCATTTCATAGCAGTGTCCCAGCAAGTTCACTGCAGTCTCTTGGTGATACAGGTTGATTTTATTTCTTATATCACATATATAAGACTCCAAGACTCGCCATGCATGAAGCTGTTTATCACGAGCACCAAGTCCTCCATACGTGAGATACTGCAGATAGTATAGAAACGGACGCGCATCCACCTCAGCACTGTCCATCCATTGTTTCTCAGTGAAAGCTCTCTGCTTCACTTCCTCGTCAGTGATATTGCGATTCATTTCAAACAATAAAATGAAAGGGGCACAGTGCGATTCCTGTCTTGAAAAATTTACACAGAATGCCAATGGCAGTTCACTGTTGTCAGTGTTGCCTAATAGCATATCAGCAAACACCTTCAGATCCCCGTCTCTCTGGTATTCTCTACATCCACACACAGCCTTGACCTTGCTGTGATACCTCCTCTCCACGTCCTCCAACACTCGAACTGCCGCTTGAAGATGACCACTGCAGTATAGCATAGAAGCAAACTTTAAGCGACTAGTAGCTACATCCAAATTTAAGGAATATTGGACACGCCTTATATTTTCGCTGTCAAGAACGTTTTGTAGTCGCAAATAGTAAGATGATTGAACTGAAATGTGTAACGCATGAAAGTGTTTAATCAATTCAAGAGCAGCAGTTTTTGACATGGCATTCCTTGAGTTTTCAAAACATTCAAAACAATTGCATATTACATATTTTAAATTATGGTCGAAGGTTGTTTGAGAACTGATCTGTTTATGCTTGATAAATGTTAACACAGGTTTCAAACTATCCAAGTACTCAAACTTCAGCAGTAATCTGATGCTGTTATGTAATAATACACGTCTTAGTTCTCCAGCCTGTACAGTATGCCGCATACTACGCGCTTGTAACCGACATCCTATATTATCTATACCAATACAAAAAACAACTTGTAAGTTATTCCTTATCAACGAGTCTATATACACTAAAAGGCGTTTCTGCAGCAACTTTGAGAGTTTCCCATCGAACAAGTTCACACCTTCTATGATATAATGCGGAAGCCTTCCCAATGTCAGCCATCGCTTTAATACGTGTAAACAGAGCAAAAGTACAAACATAAGGTTGTGTTCGCACCACAGACAAGGATGTGTTCTTTCTATGGTGAAAAACATTATAGTTTTACAATGAAAGCTTGTAATAGCATCCCCCACAATGTTAGCAAATAATGATTTTTTGATTAGTTTTAAAACAATGTAACATTTTATTTGAGTCATATTGAAGCTAAACATCAACATTCGTTCTATCAGGTTTGGAGACAGTCGCCATTCTTCACGCTTGTAATCACTGTCTGGATGTCC
This sequence comes from Dreissena polymorpha, assembly GCF_020536995.1. NCBI lineage: Eukaryota > Metazoa > Mollusca > Bivalvia > Myida > Dreissenidae > Dreissena > Dreissena polymorpha. Next base: position 66,098,007 of record NC_068365.1, on the reverse strand, counting down.
TGCTGGTACCAGGAAACACGGAGCTATCCGTGCAGCCTCGAGAAGCTGAACAGGTGGCCAGTGTTTACCTCTACATCTGTCTATCCATTGCTGTATTTCAGGAAGAGGTTTGCGTACATGAAATGCATCTACAATATCCCAGTTAGGCATCACGCTCACAGAAGGTCCATTTTGAGTTGCCTCCCCTTGATCTCTAAGCTCATACGCGATGTTATTTTTCCATCTTTCAGCGCTTAACAGTATTTGCCCAGAATCTTTCCTTACGAACCTGTCATCGGTCAGACTGGTCATTGGTTCCGGTGTGTAGTCTTGGATGACTTGTAGCAAGTACTGTTGAGGTGGAGTGGTGTTGTCGTGGAGCATCAGAAGGTTAATCATCCCAGCCCTCCAGTCTTCCCAGATGGTCATGATATTGACTATGTGTTTACTTAGTAGAAAATCAATATCAGACTGGAGACCGGGAGTTGTGGTCCCTTCCGACTGGCTCCCGAAATGAAAACACTCTAATAATAGTTGACGTGCTATTTTCTCAAAGTGCTCCCTCTGCAAGTAAGTTCTCCTCCGCTCCAATACAGTTTCCTTCCCAGCTCCACTGTCGTCAAGTGCGTCAAACATCCGAATAGACAATTCGGAGAAATGCTCTGGAATCTAAATACGCATACATTATATTACTTTCAATTAGTTTTGATCATTTGTACATATATATTGAGCATAGTTTTGCGTATATTATTTGTTTAATTTTATATAAATTACTTACATGTTTCTGTTGATAACTCTTTACTAGTACATCTTATTTTATCGTTTGTATCAAACATGCAGCAGATGAAATATATCAAAACCAAATGTATTGATAGTACTTAATATAAAATAGTTTAAGTATGTAAGTATATTAAATTGACAAACATGTATACGAGAACTGATTAATCTATACGCGCGCTGATAGATATAAATCAGATATGATTTAAAATAAATAGGTTGAAGTCTTATTTAAAATTGTGATTTGCTCCGTTTGATGAAATAATATATATTTTCAAATGAAGGATGTATGTGTTTTGAATGTTTTTTTTTAACCGAACATGTGTCATTATGTAAATGTGGATGCCCAGGTTGCCTGATTGTGAGTTGGAGACCGACCCGTCGGTTCGCACGCCTGCCAGTCGTTGTTTCAGTTAGCCAGTCAGAAAGAATATCAGTCACTCCTTGTGTCTAGGCTGTCTATCTATATATATTGTCTGTCTGTCTGTCTGTTCGCTCTGCCTGTCCAAAGAAAGACTGACTTACTTCTTCAACGATGCCTGTCTGTATTCTTAACTTCAGATTAGCCTATGCAGTCATCATAGGCTGATCAGGGACGACACTTTCCGCCGAAAGTGGATTTTTTTCTGAAGAGTATTCTTTAAAAAGAGAAGAACACTAAAATGCGGAAAGTGTTGTCCGTGATACCCTGTGCGGACTTCACAGGTCTGTGCGGAATACACAGGCCGGTACTGACTGGCTATTGTGGGACGATATTTTAGGCACATGCCTTAAGCCCCGTTTTCACAGAGTGCGCCTCATGTTTATATGTGGCTTTCTTGTCTGTCTATTTTTACAATTCTGTGTGGTCAACAATGTGTGTGTCTCTCAGTCAGTTTGCCCGTATCTCTGAGAACGTGTTCTGTATTCCTTATGTTCAGTATAAACTATCAAAACAAACAACTAGTTTACAAACAAATGCTAATGATATACCTGCATGATTGATTGAAAGTTTTGATGACGCTTTTTGTTCGACGCTCTTCTGACACCAATATCGCTTTCCTAATAAAAAACATGTACCATGATAAGCAAAAATTATATACTAGAAACTCTATTTATACGATTAGAAATTTGGATGAAAATATAATTACAAGTTAATATAAATTTATATAAAAGTACACACCAGTTAATTACATGGTCTACTTGATCAAAGTGACTTGCCTGTAATTGGCTTTTATGGATAATCATATCCAATATATATTTAAATCAGATTGATGAAAATCACAATGCATTAATTACTTATGTTTTAGAATAAATACATAATTATTTAGTATGCAAGTGTTTCGCTTGTGTATTCGTAAAAGGGAAATATTTAGAGGATAATACACGGCTGAGCCGGGGCAGACAGTGATAATCGGCCAGCAGGGAGCATAACGGCCCATATTAACGTCTATAATATATAACTAACTTTGTTTTGTTTATCTTTGTTTTGTTTTTTCTCTAAAATGTATAACAGAACCAGCTTTTTGTACTTTTATTTTCATTCAATTGATAACGCAATTTATGACGTATTTCTGCGACGTAATTTCTGTGACGAAACAGTTTTAGCTATTCGGACGTGGAAGGTATATATTATAGAATATGTCGGAGCATCAAACGAAAACAAAAACGTATTTCGGATTGTGCATTTGTCGTTCACAATTGGAAGCTTCGATAAAATTCTTGTAATCGCTCTGACAAGTATTTCAATTTTATAAATCGTATTTTTGGTGACAGTGGGTAACATTCGCTACAATTGTTTAAAGGGGCCTTTTGACAGATTTTGGCATGTTTTGAAGTTATTCATTAAATACTTTATATTGATAAATGTAAACATTGGATCGTAAAAGCTCCAGTAAAAACTCAAGAATAAAATTTTAAAAAGGAAAAAAAAACATTGCCTGGAGCAGGTTTCGAACCAGTGTCCCCTGGAGTTCTGCCGAGGTCCTGAAGTAAAAACACTTTAGCCCTCTCGGCTATTCATCCGAGCATACATAGTCGTGTATTGTAAACCTTATATACGCAATCTTCGTATTTTCACAAAATTTAACAACAACAACAGAACTCTCCAAATTATTCAATCGTTTCGCGTTGCAACGCTTTATAATTTTAAGGTTTTAAAATCGTCAAAAGATGCATATAATGGCTATGTTAGACAATGGTAATGTTTCTCGTTTGAAGTAATTTCTATGACGAAACGCAACCGTTTAAGCTACTATAAGTATTGTGTAAGTTATAATGTTACAAAAACATGCTAACATAACATATAGGATTCTTTGAAAGCACAAACCTTGTTCTGCATCCTTGATTCTTTTGGCGCTGCTTCCATATCCACTGAAAGGTTCCACATCTTGCTAAACGCAACCTGTACTTCTTCAAACTCGTGTAACCTGAACGTATCAAGAATTAATCATTATTAACATGTGATCTGCGATACTATTAGGATGCTTCAAACGTTTAAATATTAGGAACATACCCCAATCAAATAAGAAACAATTTAACTCAAAGTAATATATTTATTTAACTTCAAGTTCGCAATTTAACTTCAAGTTCGCAATAAATGGCATCACGGAACATATCTCATTTTGCGCGTGCATAAGGCTGCACATCACACTTTGTAGCCACCAATGCGAGTTGGCCCGGTCAAATTTGTAAATAAAGAGAACATTGCTTAAGTTAGCACTTTTTGAGTGTCTTAATAATAATGAATGTCAGGCTTGAGTTGTGGTGATTTTTTCTTGGATGTTTGTAAGTTACCAAAACATTGGTATTGTAACTAAAGCTGCATACAGGAAGTAGAATTAATGCAATTCGAAAACAGGTGTAATGCTGGCTCCGGACAGTATTTCTGTTGAAATTTGGCGTATGGACATTGAACTATTACAAAAAATCTAACCCTTTGACCCCCAATTTTCTCCATAGCTGTTTAGTACTTGGTAAGTTACCTATGTAAAAAACATTGTTTTCAAGCACCTTGCGTCTGACGGAAAGTGGCAGTTTATATGTGAAATGGGCTTAAAAAGGCTCGGAAACACACATTATTTTGATGATTTTGTTTGAATTAATTAATACTTAATCATTTTTCCTCAACTCATTTGATTTAATGTTCTTGATTTTTCAGAAGGCACACCCTCAACCATTCTGGAAATGTGCTAGGTTTATTTTCTGATTTGCGAGGTGACCAGTCTCCAGACATTGCTTCACTCCTGCTTGTGAACGAGATTGGCCGAGACTTAAACACTGTATATTGCCACCTAAGGGAAACATATTTTATTCCGTATTCTGCTTTCAAGGGGCTATGCCACTTAAAGGTGTACCCAAGGGACAAATTCTTTGGGAAAAAACCCTGTTTTTGGTACGATTGTATATGAACTGATACAACTTGCTATATATAACACACAATTTTTTTCCATTCTAAGGTAGAAATCATATAATTATATGCAGCTTGTTTGTTTGACCCTTTTTGTGTTAACATGTTTACATCCTGCTGGTATTCAATATCTCCATAAATTTGACATGGTCAATAACCAAGCATGATAGCGCAGTTTGTTAAAGTGGTGTCAACTGTCATATTTTGATTTTTGTATTGTCTGATTGATTACCAACTTGTTTCTGACAAATGATCATTGTTTAACTTTATAAGTTATGTTTTATTAAAGTGCATTTATATAAAAATGTATAATTTGGAAACCCAGTTTTCCCTGCCATAGTCCCTTTAACTAACACTTATGCGTTGATTTGTTCGGAAACAATACATATTTAATGTATTTTATTCCGTTCGCTTAAAGATATTTAAGATACTGTATTATTGAACGTCAGCTGATGAATACGCATCGATTTTAACAAACGTTAAACAACATTCTATCTCGGATAAGTGGCAACACTGTTGAAGCGGAAGCGGTGTTCGTGATCAATATCTAAGCCACCATTTTGTGTTAGTACTGTTGCTGAACCCGTCGTGGTTAGTTCATTGTTTACAATATCTACCATGTACATTGAATTTGCGATTAAATAAAGAACATTCCTGACTTACCGACACAAACATGAATGGTCATAATTATGGAAGCTTTTGCATTGTACAGTACACTCCACGCGTTTTCCCCAAAAAACGCGCTCCCTCGGCGGGTTTTTTTCTGCTAGCGAGTGTTCACACGGCGTTGAGAGAGCGAGGTGAACTCGATGAAACGCTCGGCGTTACGCCGCGTTCGCTAATTCCCGCGGCGTGTATTACTTTAGCCTAGTCGGTAAATGCAGACAATTTCCGTTCTTATCAGTGACCGCCGCGCAACGCCGCGTTAGCAGTGTGCTACTGGGCATGCCAAAAAATAAAAACATTGTTATAATATATTGTTTAAATACTGTAGTACATGTATAAAAAAGATAATTGTATAGAAAATTAATACGTATAAAAATTATGTTTGTTAATTCACAGGTACGTATACAATATGAATGAATCTATAAGACATTTGACAAATTAATATTTAAATTATAACACAATCATAATAACGACAAGAATAAATGTTCCGTAAAATTCAGGGCTCGAATTTAACTTTTCTTTCTACTAGCAAAACATTGCGAGCAGCTTAAATACCAGCTCGCAAAATTAAAAACATTCTCGCACATTTTGCTGGAAACATAAATAAAAGCAAGTTTGGACATTAGTTTAGTACTATTAAAAGTAAATAAAATATGACATCAACCACAAGTTTTGGTGTTATATATGAAGTTCTTTTTCCCAATTTTTCACTGTTTTCGTGGAAGAATTTAATTTCCGTTTTTTTTCTTTCAACTCAATGGTTAACTTTGCTTTATATTTCGTATTGTTATGTCAATCTGTGGGCAAAAAGAAACTAGTTATTTTTCGCTTCGGCGTCATGACTGTTCAGGTTTTTTGTCTTTTATAGTGAACATGTGTGGATAATCTACTGTTTCATGTTCTTTGTACCAATACCATCCGCATATATGTACTAATGTATACCAGTCTACATACAAGGTGCGAGCTTCCGCATATGGGTATTCGGACGTTCTATTAATTGACCCGCGGTTTAGCGTTCACAACGTCGAGCGCATTTAGCAATATAACTCTTTTTTTCACTATTTCTTCACTCGCGAAAAAATTCTAGTGGCTTAAAACTTAACTCGCAATCGGTATTTTTCACTTGCATTTTGCGAGTGTGCGAGTGTTAATTTCGAGTCCTGAAATTTCCAAATGAGAATAATAATTAGTAATCCGAAACACACTACGATTTTTAATGTTAACACGACGTTTACAAATGCTTCCAATATACAGTCATCATGTATATTTCCGGACAAAAGCGCGCGAAAATTATGCTGCAATGTACAAGGTATACTCCTGCAAAACTTGCGTGTATTGATATTTTTGATTGAACTTTATAGCACAGTGAACGTTGAATTTTGTTGATGTCGGTTAAAAGTTTTTGTGGTATTTTATAACAAAATTATATCGCGAATAAGTTGATATTTCCTCCAAAATAATTTCAAATCATACACGCCGAATCTTTATCGTTACGGTATTTTAGTAATTATTTTAACAGTAATTGTTCTGTAAACTGATTAAAGAAGACATCTGGGCGGAACTGGATTTTTAGAATTTGACGTTATGAAAACACGCAAAGCTTGTCTACTGACCTATTGTGTAGACTGCTGTATGCGGTGTTTTGACAAAAGGGATTAACATGTGCAAATGTCACTCTGCCGATTTGGTCCATAATTACTGGTAAACATTGTTTTGAATGTCGACGCAACAAGTGTGAATAAAAAATGCAACTATCAACTCAATAGTTACCACCTTCTTTGAGCAATCAATGGAATAACCTAACTTCAAAGAGAAAATAAATGCAGGGCTCGAATTTAACTTTTCTTTCTACTAGCAAAACATTGCGAGCAGCTTAAATACCAGCTCGCAAAATTAAAAACATTCTCGCACATTTTGCTGGAAACATAAATAAAAGCAAGTTTGGACATTAGTTTAGTACTATTAAAAGTAAATAAAATATGACATCAACCACAAGTTTTGGTGTTATATATGAAGTTCTTTTTCCCAATTTTTCACTGTTTTCGTGGAAGAATTTAATTTCCGTTTTTTTTCTTTCAACTCAATGGTTAACTTTGCTTTATATTTCGTATTGTTATGTCAATCTGTGGGCAAAAAGAAACTAGTTATTTTTCGCTTCGGCGTCATGACTGTTCAGGTTTTTTGTCTTTTATAGTGAACATGTGTGGATAATCTACTGTTTCATGTTCTTTGTACCAATACCATCCGCATATATGTACTAATGTATACCAGTCTACATACAAGGTGCGAGCTTCCGCATATGGGTATTCGGACGTTCTATTAATTGACCCGCGGTTTAGCGTTCACAACGTCGAGCGCATTTAGCAATATAACTCTTTTTTTCACTATTTCTTCACTCGCGAAAAAATTCTAGTGGCTTAAAACTTAACTCGCAATCGGTATTTTTCACTTGCATTTTGCGAGTGTGCGAGTGTTAATTTCGAGTCCTGAAATGCATTAGCGAGCAGAGAATTGACTTTGTTCCGACAATTAAAACCATTCCTTATGCATTCGTTGAACGTGTTTACTTGAGTAAAGTTATGCCTTTAGACAGGAAGCGGCTTTTCTTTGATTACGTCAAACTGTCAATTCACACAGATTTGCGAGATTTTTAGGGTCCTTGGTCATTTGTTTACATGTTCAGTAAAGAAAATCTCCTGCTAACATAAAAACTTTGGATTAAATTATCAAAATAAAAAACAATGTTGCAAACTGTGTTTATATTAATTGGTAAGTATTAGTTATAAGACGACGTTTTGTTTGTCGTAAATCAACGAGTTTTCTATACAACAACAACTTCTTCTACAACCACATCGGGATCGATCTATCTTGGTTTTTTTTTTAATTGTAAATATTATACTACATGTACATGTATGTACTTGTAATAAATGTAATTTTATTTGAAAATCAGGAAGTCAAACAAAATTAAATTGATCGTTATCTCGTAAAACGCGGAGTTTCCCCGTGTCGCCAACGCCGAAGGCCGCCGCGTCGGCTTATCAGTTTTGCCGATCGTTAACCGCCGCATCCCAAATCATGCAAACGCCGCGTCTGGCAGAATTTTCTTAATCTCCCTCCAGGTCAATCACCGCGGAGTATGGAGGGAAATTGGGGAAAACGCGTGATGTGTACTGTATATGATATAAAATATGCTTTATGCAGCATAATTGTTATATCCAGGCCTTTATTTTTAGATCTTATATAAGAAACAAGTGGGTCAAACGTCCAAGGTTACTTCACTGCCCCAATTATTTGGACGGATTTAAATTGAACAGAAGACAACGGATCATTCAGCCGGATTTAATTTGACAGCAAGATAACCGATCAAACCCATAAAACTGAAATTACACAATACAAAAAACTTACAAAATGCATGACAAAATAATCCGTAAAATAACAACGTTACACATTTATTAAAAATGTAATCTTAGGCCTTTAGCATTATACAAGTATTGCATAGATGTACATAAGATTTTACTGTCCATCACTATGAGCATTAAGAATTCAAAACAATAAAAGGCACAGGGTTCGACATTAACTTTTCTTACAGCCAGACCATCGGACCAGCTCCTCTTAAAATGTACTAGCCCGAATCTGATGTCTACTAGACCATAAATGAGATAGCAAATAAACAGAATTGTGTCGTGTAACTGTTTACCGGTAATCAGGTTTTATCAGAAAATAATTAGAGAACACAAGAAAGTTATTTTGATGCACAGAGTAAAAAATAAAATAAGTATTTAACAACATAAATTGTTTGCTGTAATTTCACGTTTATCACCAGTTAAACAAATGATGTCTGTACAGCAGGTGACATTTATTAAACGTTATCAAATTCTGGCCTCCTTGACCGCTGTGCTCCATGCTACCACAGCTCCAATGCCCTTTTCCATCATATTCTGTGTCAGTTTTACCGTCGGATTCTTCTTTATTAACTTATTTGTCGGACGAAAATCCAATCTTGAACAAAGTCACTCTTTAAATTACTTTCTCATGTCTGCTACGCCAAAATGTTTACATTGACGATACCGATTTTCGATAGAAGTCGTAAAAACATGATGTAAAGTTCTACGACACTGCAGAAAAACATTAACTATTTCAGTGCTGGAACCGAATTTTGATGGTCTTTGCAAACAGTTTGGATCCAGATGAGACGCCACAGAACGTGGCGTCTCATCTGGATCCAAACTGTTTGCTATTCTGATAGTATTCTTTGAAAACAATTGAAGAAAATGCTAATTTTAGAAATTCAGCAGACAACATTTTAGCAGACTACAAATTTCCCAGCATGCAAAGTGTTAATATTCATGACAACTTTACCAATGGAAACAAGCTATTTCTGCGGGAAGCTCTCCTTCGCATCTAAAAATAGCGATGAATCATGTGAATGCTACGCGTTTATTTATATACGCTAGTTCTGTTCTGATGTAAGTAATGGATACAATATTTATTTTACACATTAAGAGAAAAAGGTTTTCGGTTAGTTATAGTTATATGAATCAGTATAGATTTTGTATGTACGACCAGTCGGACAAGCTAGCCCAGAGTTTTACTAGCCCGACCACCGATCTTACTAGACAATGTCTGTCGGACGTGCCTTAGTGTCGAACCCTGAGGCAGTACTGAACGTTTAAGGAATAATGGATTTAGTTGAGTTATTCAAATAATTACAACCAAATAACAGCATATCACATCAATGTTGCAATAACTACATTTAACTTACACAACGGTGAGACCAATTAGATTTGACTGGATATCGAGGTATGCATGGCGTTGTAGATGGCTGTAAAATGATACAAAACATTGGTAAATAAAAAAGGAACTGTATCTATCATGTATTACACAAATGATGAGTTACATAAGATTCAAGCGGAGAGTTTACATTGAACAAATGATAAATCGAAACACAAAAATGGAACGAATCGTAAGAGTACGAACGAACAAAAATCTTATCAGCAAAATAGTAAGAAAATCGCTGAACAGTCTAATAAAAATAGTTTGTATAATAATCAAATACATAAAAATGTATCAAAATATGCTCTTTCTATTTGTTTACCTGGACAATGAAGCTTGCAAAGGGTTTTTTTAATTTAAGAAAAACGTGACCAAACGATTTCTTGTAAAAATTATAGCGTTGTAAAATTGGTCAGGTTACATACAACTAATAACCAAGCTAAGGGACAACACAGTTACTCACCTGCGACCTGAATATACAGAACTGTTTTTGCATTTTAAAACTCGGTATGATGATTTGACAAACAATGTGGCGTCTAGATTTTCCCCATATTTTATGGCGGCTTATGTTTAATAAAATTTATTTATGGTTATTAAAATGCTCACGTAACACATTTCAAACTCGCCGGAGACATATAAGGGAAACATTTAATTATCCCACCAATTTGTTTACGATTGTTCAATAAATATGGCATCTGGGGTTAACAAGCTTTTAATAATTTGAACGTTTCAATTAGTGTTTACCCCATATAACCCAGTTTTGAATTTGGTCGATATATTTATTTCGACATTTGTCATCTGCGCAATAAATGTGACCCCTAAAGTGTTGATTATGTGCATTTTGTGTCTTTACTTGCAAAACGCGGGTTAAATACTGATATATCGACTCTTCGCGGTCTTTGATAATCCAACAGTACCGACATCCTATAACTTTGCTTTTGTCGCGGTTGAAAGTGTTGATAACGGCCGTAAGAGACAGGTGGCATTTGATTTTGAAGCATATGTTGTTGAACATAAGAATTTTCTACCGGTATATTCGGTATTGGGGTTGATTGAAAGGCATTAATTTTCTTAATTTTTATGTCCGATTTTAACGTTTTAATCTCTTCCAATAACGTTTGAAATTCTGTGTCAATGGCATTTACTGAAAATGACGTTGTCATATCGCAGAGTTTACAGTACTTTGCCAGCTCAGACAGAGACTCTGGTTGATTTAAACTAACATCTTTCTTAATTTTGTCCCTTATTCCATTGACAAGTAAACTTACTAGAACTTTTTCATCTAAATCATGTTCATCAGTGGAAATTGGTAATGCTCTGGAGATAAACATCATCGCATGATTCGTTTTCTCTTTGTTTAATGTGATATTATTGGCATCTAACAGTTTATAGGTGTCTATCGAAACCGTTGTTTATGTTTGGTGTTTTGACTTCATATACACTTATATTTGTTAATGCAGCACCAACATACTAAATACATATCCCGAAAAGAGAAAAATTATTGCATTTGAATATAAACCGTACTTGCGTTTGACAACTGATCATGCATGTACGATGTGTACCTTAATTTAGTTTTAGTGCAGATTCGTATATACGACACAAAGACACGCTTTTGTTTTACGGATCATTTCGCCTAACGGGATTGGGTGAGTCACGTAAGATTCCGAATATAAAATACATTTCATAAACAACTAGTAGCTAGATGAGTTGCAGACAATTGGTCAGTAACCATGCACATCGTACTAACTCTTTTGAACTATTAATCCGCTCCGGCTCAATTCAACAGTAAAAAATGCCCATAATATCACTTTAATAGCAATTACAACATGATTGTCTAATTCTTTACTTTTAAAATGTTTAGCAAGCGCTTTGATAAGTTCTTGATAATAAGTTTTAATATCTTCAGTAAGATTATTATTAAAAAAATCTTCCCTGTCGGCAAGTAAAATGGAAGAACATTAGCATATTCATCCCCCCAATGTAATTCATACTACAGACTTTCTGAAATTTTGCCAGAAACGCCTGTTCCTGTAAAGCATGCTTATTTAATTATGTAAGCCTTAAATATTGTACCTCTTGCGTCGGGAGCTTGCGTGGTTTGTAGATGGCTCGTTGGTCGTATCTCGTCTTCTTTAAAGTGGCCCGGCGCGGACGGCGTCTGCCTCCATAAGTTAATATTTTCACTTCAAGCACTTCGCGATGGAAAATTATCACTATTAACACTAGGTGATGGGTTATTTAAGAAAACGTTAGGTCTCTGCAAAATAACACTGGAAATAGGATCCTGTAGTCGTTCGTCGGGGAGGCACTGACAATTACCATATGGCGGTGGTACTGGGTCGTACCAGACATTGGATAAAGGCTCGTTCGGCGTTTCCGTCGGTCGGTCCTTCGGTAATGGTTGGAGTGTTGTTTCTCGGGTTTCTTCGGAGTCTGATGTATCGGATTGTAATGGTTGACTTTTAAATGGGCTGTCATGTATTGTTACTCTTCTTATTGTTTTAATATAATTTAATTGTTAAATTAATACATACACAATCTACATAGTTTCGAAATTCGGCATAAACAAATAACCAAGGGAAACTTACAGCGTATTTCGTAATATTGGCAATGGCCCAGTTTGTAACATGACAATTGCCCAGTTTATAACATATGTTATATTGAAATGTGATGTGGTGACCAGTCTTAATAATGGTCTATGCACATTGGAGACTCATCCAAATAAAGGTATGTATTTGTTTAATACGTTATATCGCTTACATTAACCGTAAGCTTAAATATAAACAAGAGAAAATTTTATATTGCTAAGTCTTAACATCAAACATCCAAAGAACAAACACGAAATAAGCCCGAATTTACAGCCACATACACAAACCTTAGTATCCAACTACATACCTGGACTTTTTTCCCTAGTTATAGAGATTCAATTGATACGATTTCAACCGCAGCACATGAACACATGAGTACAACGTCAATTTGTACACTACTTCCGTTGTATCTTCAAGGCGAATATAGGTTTAACCAAATCATAAACGGGTTTTCCCAACGATAAAAATAGAACTGTAGGTTTATCCAGCGCTATAAATATCATAGCAAATTTATCACCAGCTTCACTTTCGGTTTTGAACTTTCGGTTACATATTAAGCTATATCCAACCACTTAAAATACTGTACGATCACTTCCTTTCACATGACCTTTTTATATTTATAATATAACATGGTTAAGACTAGCGTCATAATATGTAAGTAGGTCGATATAAAATCCCTGTCGTTATAAACAACAATGTAATGATAGCCGAGCCACTTGGTACAATAATTTATCCCATCATCAAACGTGCATTGTCGAAATAAACCTCTGTGGAATATATGTTCCTTTATTTCGACAATGCTGAAGTTTAATCGAATCAGATTTAACAAAACAAACAATTTGATACCAAGATGTAATATATTTTAAACGCCAAGGCTCGTGGTTCAGATTGTCTAAGCCTCGCAAAATAAACTTTGCCGTTGTTATCTTTGAGCTTTGAGTAAAGGTCATTCATTTTTGTATTATGAACCTAAACTTATAAACTATTTTCAAAATATAGAACAACATGATAATAATATTCATAGTATACAACTTAAACATAAACAGATGTTTTCTTCATATACCGATTAAGTTTCGTGTTCAAATCTTGCACGGTTTCTGAGATGTAGCCCTGAACAGTTACATCATAAAAAATAGAGAGCGAATCTTATTTATTCTTTTAGCACAGCGCTTCTCATTTAAATTCATACAATCTTTTAGTGTAATATCTTAGATAGTGTCTGTCTTAGTGTCTGAGACATAACCGGGGAACGGTTGTGACAGACGGACGGTCTGACAGACAACGCCAATGCTAAATCTCGCCGATTATGGCGGGTCATGCACATTCCAAGTGTTGTTCTTGTATATATTCATGTACGATATTGCACATTTTTTGTACTTACGCATACAGGCAATGGATGGTGTACATTAAGAGTGTAAAGTTCAACCAATAAAACACGCTGACATAAAACGAGTAATCAGCAACAATACAATAAATAATAACAAAAATTACAGGTGAAATACTATTATACGACGTATTTTTGTGAATTTTGTGCGCAGTTAGAAAAAAAAAGATCGATACAAATTAATTTGATCACGACACTTCAGTTAATAACGTGTACACAGTTTAATGGAAAGCATCTACTTCATGCAGTATTTATCGTTGTTGAATGCCTGTTAAATGCGCAACTGGCAATTGACTTGTTGTAATAAGTTTATACTTTAATAGTTAGATTGATAATTTGGGTATGTATTGTCACTATGCTCTTCCAATTTATCCTACAGCTAAATGATTATAAACGACACATAACGACCTACTGAACAACTTTAGGTTTATTCATCACCTGCCTTAAAACATGTTTAACGCCACTATCACGATGTAAAGGTGGGAACTGTTTTCGGTACAGGTTACTGTTTTCGGTATCATGTCCTCGTACTATATAATGCTTTCATTTAAAACAGTAATAACATCAGCGCCGTAGCCACGCTGAGGCACACCGAGGCAGTTGCCTCGGCTAAAATTTGCAGAGCAATGTTGATATTACAGAAAAAAAATGAAAATTTATGTCAAAGAATAAAATCTATATACGAAATTGAGGCAATTAAATGAAATTGAGGCACTATGATATTCACAAACAAATATTATCATTGAATACAATTGGTTTATGTTGAGGCAGATAATTATTTCATTTTAATAACTTCAATTGATGTCAAATGGCTCAGCAAAATGATTAGGAAAATCCATATATTAAACAAAGCGTCGCACTGTACACTTCGATGTTACAAACATTGTGGACATCGGAACGTACCGAGCGAGGATCGGGTGTTTTACGGCCAGGTCTGGGTCTATTTTGGACCTAGACACACTTCGGGTGGTTGGCGTTTTCGCCTTTATTGGAATTCTCCTCTTTATGGCCGGCGTCGAGTTTAATCCGGGACCGTTTCAGGTGGTAAGAATCTTTGTTTACATTATAATTTTCAAATTATGATATCCCGCGTATTAAACTTTTTTGATATAAAGAAGTTCAAGTCTTTTCTTTTTAATACATGTAGTCAATAAAGTTGATGATAGAACGTTGATGATAGAACTGTCAACTGACTGAAAATGATGACGCAGTGCTAAAACAAAATATTACACAAGAAAATTGAAAAAATGGCCAAAAACTTTACTGATTTAAGTTGAATATTTGTACTCTTCATGATAAGCAATATGCCCCTTTGACGCAATCTGTACGGCGTCAGACTCTGTATCCATTGCTCATTATTATATTGTCACTGCCTTGGTTCGAATCCCAGTAGGTCCGTGTTTAAGTAAATTCCATCAATGATCCTTTTTATGTGTGTTTATGATTGAAAACGCTTTTGATTTAATGCATTTAAATATTTCTTTTAAGAGTCATATTGTGCGTTCAAGCTCTTAATGGAAAAACAAACATCCACAATTTGTTTAACCGTGAAACTGTCTGAACTGTCTGAACTACAACAGCAAGTTTGCAAAAGCTCATTTGATGTTAACTTAAGAAATAATATTTTTTATTGGTTCTTGTACATGTGAGCGGAGTTTTAGCGCATTGCGAAGGCTTAAAACGTTGACACGTTCTACTATGAAAGAGGAACGGCTTAATGGCATCGCTTTCATGTTTGTGCATAAACACATTCCAGTTGATCGAAAACAAATTCTACAAATGTGGGATTCGACTGGAGACAGGAGAGTTGAATTAGCTTTCAATGAGATTGATATTCAAAAGTTGAAGAATAATAAAACATGTTCATGAAGCATTATTAGCTAAAATGTTTGATAGATCTGTTTCATCATATTATAAGGTAGTTCTATTTTATTTTAGTAGTTCAATAATAAATATGTAAAGCACATCTTATTATCCATATACATACTATAGCTTGTACATGTATGAGAGAGCTGCGTCTCATTTTTTTCTTTTTTCTATCTGACTTCAAATGAAGTATATGAATATTTTTCTGTAGTTAAGTTTGTTACATCATTGTCACGTCAAACACGCAGATTTGTTTTTGTTAACTTTATTGATACCAAACGGTAATATGTAGCGTCCACTATTTCGATAATTTAGGTATAAAATGTAGTTTAAATGGCCTTTAAAACGCACCAGGGGGGGGCATGCCCCCGGACCCCCCTAGAAGGACCTAAGATACTGCCTCGGCTGAAATATGGGTCTGGCTACGGATAATTTTACTCTTTTGTCAAAATGAATATAACGCATGTAGTGGCATTTACACACATAATTATACTTTTACAATAAAGTAATTACAGTTGACAACACATAAGAAAATTTGAATAAATATGTATTTGCACATGCCGGTATATTGTAGTTTATCGTAAACATATCAAAGTCACTATATAATAACGCATATTCAGCAGTTGCGTCAAATATTTATTTGAGCTAATTATCAATAATTTAATCAAATTTTATTAATTTCCTATGCAATAAAATAATGCATATTTATTATATTCCAATATATTGCGTGTGTATTTTTTTATTATCGAGGAAATGACATTATTGATATATTAAAAACATCCAGAAATAAATAATAATATAGATAGTATTTTGTACATGAATTTCGCCGAAACAAGGAAGAACAAGTCGACGAAATTTCTCATTTCCTTCATACTTTAACTGTGGATTACTGTTGATTGAGAGACAACATTTACTTTTGAAAGTTATTGTGCTAATAACGTTTATATTCAACATTTGATCTGACCACGGATGTTTGTCACCAGCGACATAATCAAAGCACAATTTGTTGAGGAACAACTTGCAAAGCTACACATGTGATTAAGTGAAAAAGATATTTCTGATTGAGGTATTATACCAAGCCAAGATCATAGATGAGTCAACACTACTTGGGGCACTAAAAACCACGGGTCGCCCGAAAATGGGCGTCTTCCGTATATCACACAATCCGTAAGAACCGGACTAATGGTCCTTTGGGAGTGACTATGGCAGAAATTTTCGGCCTTTGCGCCCAATCTTCGCACACGGTCGTTGTTTTCCGAAAGCTGTGTATCCATTCATTTTCTTAGAAATAACATTACTTATAACAATATAGTGTTATCTTTTGTGAAATGGCTCGATAAACTTGTTATGCGTGCTTGGATAACTGCGATGATTTTTGTATTCACTGTGAGGTACGTCTTACAAAAAACACATTAATACGTTATACTGTTTGTGTGTGTATGAATTCTTTGAACGAGTTCCCGAAATTGTTTGTATTATTTATTCCACTTTGAGCTTTAAATATAACTAATGCATGGCAAACATTATAGTCGTTGAAAAATATAAATTACTCGTTAGCATTAGGCGGGCATCGCTTGTATATATATTTATATATTTTAACCATGCATATAACCTCTTTCCACATGTGAAAAATATCATTATCAAACATGCTCTCAGTGGGACTTAAATCAGGCGCATACATAACGCACGCTTTAATGAGATTGTTTAAACTGATCAACCACTATCGTATACCTATAACGTTAACTCATAGACATTTAATTTATAGAGATTTACTACTTCATAAAGCGTTCACAAGTCATTGCTTTCCCCAATACAAAATTCCCACCATCTTTTATTATGGAAAACGTATTTCATTCGGAGTTTTAGGTAAGTTACTTCTTCCTGATCTATTTTGGTAGTATGTAAATATATTTATTCGCACAATTGAATTAACGATATTATGTATGAACAATTGTTATTACTTTCCGGTCGGTCGTAGTATGGATTTACTTATATTTCAAATTTAGAACCTTTCGGATGATGTTAGGATATTTCAATATTTATTATGTGTTTAAATTGTGTTCATGCTCATATATTAAATCTTATTTCTTTTTCTGCGTTTTACGCCTATTATGAAATATATCCCTTGCCCGGTGGTTGAAGTAATTAATTCAAAACCAACGATCCTGAAAGGCGTTTTATTTCTGTAATTTGTAGGGCAATGGTTATAATAATATTAAAATAGTATACACATGTGCATGCATAGTTTATTATACTAAAATATGTGATTGGAATAAAATAATTATAGAAATTTCCAGAGAAATGACTGATCTTATATATAAGTCTGCGGTCCAGTTATTATACGTTTTACGTAATTATTTACATACCAAGTAACCCTGAAGAGTTAAAAAATATAATTATTACTAATCTTTACAATAAAATCCAAACCAAACTAATATCAATTCTTTAGTATAGATTTCAGCACTAAGTAAAATAAAACAAACAACTAAAATATATCCCCAATGTAAGTCACGAACTTTCCCAGTAATTTGCTAGACATCAAATTTGTTTTTCGGGCTACTTTAAATACTGACCCAAAGGACTAGGTGTGGTTCTGAATTACCTTTTCCTTAGCATTCGATTGTGACAGACGATTTATCTCCTGAACCTCCGTTTGATAAATTTATATATTAAAGTGCTGACTGGTATTATTAGATATTTCTTTTTTGGTCATAGGGATGTTTTTCTTGCTGAATCATTGGTCTGCAATCTGGTTTGCAGAATGTTCTAGAACCATGACGTATAGCCGAATGTTTTAAATTGGGGATATACCTTTCATTTAGTTAAATACTCTTCTATTCGAGTTAATACGGACTACAGTAAGGGCCATCGTGGTTGCACATTAACAATGCGATGGTATGATGGCGACACTGCGATGATACGATGGCGACAATGCGATGGTACGATGGCGACAATCCGACAACGCGATAGTACGATGGCGACCAAGCGATAGTACGATTGCGACAATGCGATAGTACGATGGCGACAATGCGACAACGCGATAGTAAGATGGCGACACTGCGATAGTCATATCGTACTGTAGCCATCGTATCATTTCATTGTCGCCATCGTACTATCACATTGTCGTCGTCGTATTGCCCACTTATTCATCGTATTATCGCACTATCACATTGTCGCCATCATACTATTGCATTGTCGCCTTCGTACTATCGCATTGTCGTCATCGTACTATCGCATTGTCGCCATCGTATTATCGCATTGTCGCCATCGTACTATCGCATTGTCGCCATCGTACTATCGTGTTGTCGCCATCGTATTATCGTGTTGTCGCCCTCTGGATTTTAATGTGTAACCACGATGGCCTTATGGTATTCCGTACTTTTATATCGCCTGATACATATGTCTTGTATCTTCCTGATTGTAATATTTCGCTTAAGAAGTATTTTCTTGTTGCAGGTAAAGGCAAGTACAAACATATGTGCCGTTACTTAATACACATTTCATATTCCAATATAATCATGTTATATGACAATTATATTAAATATAAAGTAAAATTAACACCTAATGTACGTTGAATAATCTTTATGTAGTAAGTATTTTGTTTTTAAAAAGATTACTTAATTTTAAACATATATAGCCTAAGTAAGTACTATAAAATGAGCAATTTCAAGGACGCTTTATTTCAGTAACAAATGGATCTTTTATTTAGATTAAAATTGCGGATACAGAAAATATCTATGCGAATCTTCTTCTAATGTTTATGTTCTTCAGATGATGTTATATCGGCCGATATCCATTTAATAGCTTTTAACTATCGCTCGTTGCAGGTATGCAAAACATGGAGTCATTATACTTGTCAAAAATATCTCGCAGCGAGAGGGACCAATGGCGAAACGCAAACGTTGGCATAGATTTGCTTGAGATGCCGTACAGACGACGACGGGAACTTCGATTATTTGATGGCTCTGGAGCGCTTACGCCAGGTTTGTTAAAATGATAAAGAAGACCTTCGAATTATTTTACATGGGATGACAAACGTCATAATTGCCATATTTAGCCTTTAATAATCACGTTTAAAATGTATGTCTTTAATGCTTCGATGGATAATTATTAAACACCGTTGAACACAATTCAGGGAATACACATACGACGACGATAATGATGATTATGATTATGATGATGATGGTGATGATGATGATGATGATGATGATGATTTTTTTAAGTCATATTCCGGTGGAATTCGCAAGGCCGTGGAACGAGAAAAGCTCTTCCTGAGATATGCCCCCCCATGCTTCTGACATGTCAGCATTACACAGAAGCCTTACTGGAGACTGTTTCTTTAACTCGGTGTCGCTGTTATTAAGATGAAACGCGAAGCACGGAATTACGATACAGATGTTGCATTGAAATGGTGTTGACAAAAAACGAAATTATGATTCTTCCACAATACAAACGACTCACCGTTCTGTGTCCACCATTTGAAGAAGACTGTATTAGGTGTGTACATCAAGGGACCGATGCCACAATGCATATGCTCTTAGCAACTTCAATGTTGTTAAATCTCCCAATTAAGGTCATGTATCCCGCAGTCAATAGTGCAAACACCTACATTTTTAAGACGCTGAATACGCTCATCAGACCTAAATTTGCCGATCCAAAACAAGGAAATCTAACATTGATGTGGACGAGCATGAGTGTGCCTACAAAACCACCAACGGATGTTGAGCCATGGGTAGCTAATCACGTTGTTCCTTTAGTTGACAACGTAAAACAAGGCGAAATATATTCCATGACACATTTCCGACGTTTAAAAGAAAGCCAAGACAAGCCTCACTCATTTAAATCGGAAAATAGATAATGTTTTGCAACACGAAGTCATCGAGATGCATAACGAAGATACTGAAAGATGGATCATATTATTATTATTATAGTAAGTTTTATTAATATTTATTATTATTACTATAATATTATTAGTATTATTATAAGTAATAGTCTTATTATTATAATTATCATAATAATAATAATTATAATAATTATAATTATTAATTATTATTATTATTATTATTATTATTATTAGTAGTAGTAGTAGTAGTAGTAGTAGTAGTAGTAGTATACCGCAGTAGTAGTATTTGTAGTATACCGTAGTAGTAGTAGTAGTAGTAGTAGTAGTAGTAGTAGTAGTAGTAGTAGTAGTAGTAGTAGTAGTAGTAGTAGTAGTAGTAGTATAGGTCAGAGTGAACCCTAACTTCCTAGACAGGAGATTCTACACGTATAGGTCAGACGGTGTAGGTAAGAGTGAACCCTAACTGCCTGGACAGGAGACTCTGCAAGTATGGGTCAGACGGTATAGATCAGAGTGAACCCTAACTGCCTAGACAGGAGACTCTTCAAGTATAGGTAAGACGGTATAGGTCAGAGGGAACCCTAACTGCCCTGACAGGAGACTCTGCAAGTATAGGTCAGACGGTACATGTCAGACTGAACCCTAACATCACGGTAAGTCAGTAAATGCAGGGGTTTTCTTTGTAATTGTTTTTGACAATAAACATGTGATTTAGCCTCGTCCTGTAAAAATTACGCAAGACCCATGTGCGATAAGATTATCCTCTTCAGTCTGGAAATGCTAATCTGGGACATCACGTTCCGACTGTAATGGATTTTTGCTTATAAGAGACTTATTTGAAAAAAAATTATAGTAGCTGAAAGTGTGGTCCTGATAAGCATTTGCCGACTACACAGGCTTATTTGTTACGACACTTTACCCAAATGCATTGGGCCCAGATTGCCCAGAAACAGGCTCTATTTTAAAGAAGTTCGTGTCTTTATGATGATATTGCGTTAAATGCTTACGTATTGCGCTCTTCTGTGCCATATGATTTACAAATTGCCTGCAATCAACATAACCTCTACCCGGGAAACACTTGCTCAGTTCATAGTCACTAACGCAGTTCATCGTCACTAACGCAGTTCATAGTCACAAGCGCAGTTCATAGTCACTAACGCAGTTCATCGTCACTAACGCAGTTCCTCGTCACTTACGCAGTTCATAGTCACAAGCGCAGTTCATAGTCACTAACGCAGTTCATCGTCACTAACGCAGTTCATCGTCACTAACGCAGTTTATAGTCACAAGCGCAGTTCATAGTCACTAACGCAGTTCATCGTCACTAACGCAGTTTATAGTCACAAGCGCAGTTCATAGTCACTAACGCAGTTCATAGTCACTAACGCAGTTCATAGTCACTAACGCAGTTCATTGTCACTAACGCAATTCATTGTCACTAACGCAGTTCATAGTCATTAACGCAGTTCATTGTCACTAACGCAGTTCATCGTCACTAACGCAGTTCATCGTCACTAACGCAGTTCATCGTCACTAACGCAGTTCATCGTCACTAACGCAGTTCATCGTCACGAACGCAGTTCATCGTCACAAACGCAGTTCATAGACACAAGCGCAGTTCATAGTCACTAACGCAGTTCATCGTCACTAACGCAGTTCATCGTCACTAACGCAGTTTATAGTCACAAGCGCAGTTCATAGTCACTAACGCAGTTCATCGTCACTAACGCAGTTTATAGTCACACGCGCAGTTCATAGTCACTTACGCAGTTCATCGTCACTAACGCAGTACATCGTCACTAACGCAGTTCATCGTCACTAACGCAGTTCATAGTCACAAGCGCAGTTCATAGTCACTAACGCAGTTCATCGTCACTAACGCAGTTTATAGTCACAAGCGCAGTTCATAGTCACTAACGCAGCTCATTGTCACTAACGCAGTTCATTGTCACTAACGAAGTTCATAGACACTAACGCAGTTGATAGTCACAAGCGCAGTTCATAGTCACTAACGCAGTTCATAGTTACAAGCGCAGTTCAAACATGGCGGACACAAACGGGAACTAGGCAGTTATTTTGCTTTTTTTTCCATTTTAAGACATACTAGCATTGCATTTATTACTATACATTGTTAAAATACGTTTAAAACGGTTGGTAACGTGATCTGATATAGCGATGGCCGACAGTGCCAAATTCAGGATCGAACATAGAAACTCATATCCCGAATTAACGAACGCGATTGTCAATAAAACACCGTGAAGAAGCAATGTGTGCACTCTATTGTGCATCAAATAAAATTCGGGTCTTTACATAGTGTCGTCTGCAATGCAAATCACATCATTTTTAATGGCATCACAATGATATAATTGCAAATAACGCGCATATTTCTTTTAGACACGTTTATAAATTATTATTTTCATATGAAAACATGGCGACGGAAGATAGTTGATTTTCACAGTTTATGTAATGTTAATAATACCAGAAAGAAAGTTTATATCGGAATTTATTATCGACCCGTTATTATTTTATTGTGCCTGTATGATATGCGTTTGACGGAAAATAATCATAAACTACGGATAAACCCATTTTATAAGTAAAAAATAACACTGCTTGCCGCCAATTTATTGTTATTTAGAAACATATTTTCCTAAAAATGGCTAAAAAAAATTGCTTTGGAGCAAAAAATCAAAAACACCAATTTCCCTATATGAAGACTTCTCGACACGAATTTTCCCAAGTTCAGTTGTTTTTCGCGCATACCGGTACTTTTCTCAATTGGGCAAAAACACTTGCTGGTCTATCTAAGTCCCCTTTTAGTGTATAATTATGTTACGAACAGAATGTGTTAAGTCAAGTCAATATATAAATAAATTGTACATATCATATCCGTGCATATTTAACGGCAGTAAAACAACTCGACATTTTACTTTACACGGTAACACCTCGTTGATCACCAGTGTTACACAAACTTGTATTGGAATAACAAGAAACTACATCTAAACGAAAGCCAAACAGAGGAAAGTGTTGTCCCTGATAAGCCTATGCGGATTGCACTGGCTAATCTTGGACGACACTTTACGCACATTAAGCCATGCTTCCACACAGCAAGCCTAACACTTTTCTGCTTATGTAACCTTCCATACTATATTGTGTTTGTTGTTGTGTTCTAAATATATGCTAATACAAATGCAATTCAAATAATAATTCGGAACGAATGTACACGCACCAGATACCGCTTGCATCACCGAACTAGGCGTGAATATTGACATAACGATGTTCTAAAGACATCAATATGACGTCACTTTGAATAAGCGTATAGGAAGAGAGAATACACAAAGCACAAATAATACAATTCAAAAGCACATTGTCTTAATATTGTTTATAAAAACAATGACAATAAGATTTCAGCTATTACGATTATTTTAAAACGATTTATTTTGTTACATCCAAAACAATATTGACGATTTATCAGTTTAAGTTAATTTAAGGGAATTATTCAATAAAAGCCATGCTCTGTGAAAAAGGGGTTTGATGCATGTATGTAAAGTGTCTATCCAGATTAGCATGTGCAGTCCGCACAGGCTAATCAGGGACGACACTTTTTGCTGTTATGATATATTTCGCTTAAAAAAGTATTTTGTTAGCAAAAATCCAGTTTAGGCGGAAATTGTCGTCCCTGATTAGCCTTTGCAGACTGCACAGGCTAATATGATACGACACTTAACGCAAATGCATTACACCTATTTTTCACAGAATGACACTTATATATTTTGTTCAGTATGCAATTAAATGTTTCAGCTTGGTAGAGGTGAGCATAGGTGTTCTATAGAGTTCAAATAAGAAAACAAGAGTATAGTTCACGTAAGAGAACACTAGATGGATGAAGTTCCTCTTGAATGCTTGACCTTTGATATATGTTACACATAGATTTATGTATGTACCAAAGAGATTGATATATGTAACACATAGATTTATGTATGTACCAAAGAGATTGATATATGTAACACATAGATTTATGAGTGTAACACATAGGTTGAAATAGGTAACGCATAATTGATGTGTGTAATACAGAGATTATTATGTGTAGCACAGCTATTGATGTGTTGAACACACAAATTGCATTGTGGCAAACAAACATTGATATGTGGACGCATGCGCAAGTTACAATGACGTCGTATTATATGCATTAGTGATCTGGCTTGCAAACAAACACTTAAAATCCGCATTTTAATTAAACTCCTGCATTTTAAATATGCCTTTAAGATATATCTAAATTAGTTTTAATGAATGCCATTAAATTTCTCAGCTAGAAAAAAATTGACGGAAACTCACTATTGGAAAGCGAGCTTAAATGCATGTGTGTTTAGTCTCGCCCCAGATAAGCCTATGCAGTGCCTCAATACGTCAGTCTGCGGACCGTCCCTTTAAAAATTAAATTCAACAAGGTATTTATCCTGATTAAAAACAGAGATTTATAGTATGGTGCTTTACACTATTACAATAAAATACTACATGCGTAAATACAACTTAATGTTTGTCACCGACAGTGAATATGATTAGGATATAAAGACTTCAGTAAGCACGATTTATTAGAATACATGGAATTGTTGATAAATGACAACACATTTCACTTTATATAATATTAGATTCTATATGACAATGCACGTTTGTTTAAATATATGCGCACTATACAATGTGAGAAAAGCACCAAAACTTTCTCAATCAATTTCTACTTTTATTTTCTATAACAGTGCACGTTTGTTGAACGATGCGACACATAGTACGTAAACAAGCGCCCAGGATTTCTCAATAGTGCATTATAAACTAAAGCAAAAACATGCGTGTAGATGCCTTAATCACCCCCTGTATGTCGATAATCCAAACTGAGTAGGATATTTCAAACTGAAGAAAACATGGCTACATAAAAATAAAGACTCCCGTCATTTATTTTAGAACACGTTTATGTAAGGTAAGTTGCGACATAATAAACGTTTCTTTTTTTATAAAATGTTATTTGCCGGATGCAATGCACTAATAAACACATAACAATTAATAAAAATTACGTCGAAATAAAATGAATATGTTTGAAAATCTGTAAAATTAAATGAAATTGTCAAAATCTTTAGGCCCAAAATAATTATAATCGAATGTTTTAATGTTTTAATGCCTGGACTTATGTATTAACCTTTCATATAATTATGTATGTAAAAAACTTGGTTTGCGTAAATGCTCGAAAACGCAATATATTTGTCTTTGTTTGGGACAAGAATATACAAATTGGATAATGACCTAACTAGTGTATGGATAATTCCAATTTTTAATGTAAAAATCTATGTAAAATGAACATTCTTGTAAAATATTTCGAGATTTATTTAATTGCTGACAACAAAAGCATTTTAGCACATTGTTAAACAATCATTACACAAAAACATGATTTTGTTTTCTTTTCACGAACAACAGAAGATAATGGACAACTATATATGTTATTGTACAGAGTCCTTTAAATGCCTTAAAGAAATACTAATCCATAACACAACTAACCATTACGTAGAAAAAAAATAGAGATCTCACCTTAGATGAAACAACCGGCAAATTCGGTTATCGAACAAAAATATATGCTGATATTACTCCACAAAATATACATGAACAACATCAGCAACTCACTATTGAAAATGGCGTTATCAAAGTGATGAAAAAAGTTAATCAAATTGTCAGCACATCGCCCCGGCTCTAAAAGTATTTGTCACCAGTTTAAAGGAGCGAAACGACGGTATTTCCCTATATAATGAAATATCAAATATTCAAAATTACAAAAAGTCCAAATATTATTAACATAAAATCGGAAGGAATAATTCGTAATTGATGAAATCGGAAATAAAAATAATTAAAAGTCTAAAAATATTATTACCTACGGAATCCGGATAGTGCCATCTATAATCTCGCCCTTAATTCAAGGGCGACACACGATAAACGATATTTTGCGCGACAGTCGCGGCGACGCACGATACATTTAACACAAAATATCGCCCTTGTGCAACAGTCGCCCTTTTAAATGCGATATCTCGCCCTTTGAACACGACCGTCGCCTTTTAAACACGACCGTCGCCCTTCATGAACGCGACCGACGCCCTTTTAAAGCAAATGACATATTTAACTAGCAACTTTTCTATAACTAATGCATATGTAAGCGGCATATAGGGCATATATATACAAATTGTCTTTGTTACACCAATTAAAAAGATGGATCATATTATTATTATTATTATAGTAAGTTTTATTAATATTTATTATTATTACTATAATATTATTAGTATTATTATTAGTAATAGTATAATTATTATAATTATCATAATAATAATAATTATTATTATTGTTAGTATTACTATTAGTATAATTATTATTAATTATTATTATTATTATTATTAGTAGTAGTAGTAGTAGTAGTAGTAGTAGTAGTAGTAGTAGTAGTAGAAGTAATAGTAGTAGTAGTAGTAGTAGTAGTAGTAGTAGTAGTAGTAGTAGTAGTAGTAGTAGTAGTTGTTGTTGTTGTAGAAGTAGTAGTAGTAGTAGTAGTAGTAGTAGTAGTAGTAGTAGTAGTAGTAGTAGTAGTAGTAGTAGTAGTAGTAGTAGCAGCAGTAGTAGTAGTAGTAAGCTATAACGGTTCCAATATATCCAGTAACTAAAAGGAGCACAAATCCCGTGGTTGGGGAATTGGACATCATGGTCAAATGTTTAAGTATCTTTCTAACGTATTTATAGCAGCTTTTGACTAGTTCTGTCAACAGGAACCGTTCAACAATCGAATACTTAGTTTCAAACTTCCGCGGTGTTGAGCGGATACGAAAACATATTTGTATGCACTTCATTTTATTTCGTTTTATTCATTACGGATTCCGATGACAAGGAGGAAAAGTAAAAAAGGATAGAAACCTCAATTTACTGATTTGCGCAATAAGATGTTTGATGCCTTTTAAAATCATGGTAAAATTAAATTCAACCTTAAACTGTTTAAATTGGTTTCATTCAGACATACGATTGACTTCATAAATTAAAAGAATTTACGAAGAACGCATCAACAAGTTTGGTGGACACGGTTTCAATCATGCTACATAGCATAACCTGTTAAAGTTCGTACGAATGCATAACCTGTTAAAGTTCGTACGAATGCATAACCTGTTAAAGTTCGTACGAATGCATAACCTGTTAAAGTTCGTACGAATGCATAACCTGTTAAAGTTCGTACGAATGCATAACCTGTTAAAGTTCGTACGAATGCATATGTGTATAAGCCAGATATCCATCAACAACTGAACACACGTCTGACGCAGTTTTCTACGAAACCCTTTTTCAACAAAGAATGAATAATCGTTTGCTAAGTTTTGTATCTGTTTGTCAACAAAAACGTTGCTTCTGTCGCTGATTAAAACTATAAATACGCATGCGATTCCTAGTCTTAAATGCAGTCATTTGGTTGTTATAGAAGTCATGTTAATCATAAATACTTGCTTGCTTGGGAAGTCAAAGATCTCACTTTCGTTTTTAAAGTCAGTATCATGGTTGAAGAGACTCAAACTTAATGGAACGTGTTATATACTCTGTTGCAACAAACAAAATTGAACTTGCAACGGTTTCATATCGAGTACTCTGACATCCGCCTATTGCTCTTCATGGGAGCATCGGTCTGAGAAACGGGGCTAATGACATGGGCTAAAGGTGTCTTTTCAGATTAGCCTGGGCAGGCCGCTCGGTTTTCGCTATGAATATACTTCATTTAAAGTCTCTATAACGCTCAAAATCAACGAAAATTTCGTTAAGTATTTCGTTAAATAAAGTTAACACCTTAGCAATCAGTGTTCTTTTAGCAATAGCCAACATTTCAACGCTAGATGTGGTATGATTACATAGATTTTTGTAGATACAAAATGCTCGTTTTTATTTATTTGTGGCCACAATTAATTCCCGCCAATATAGCTATTCATACGACACACGAACATCATTTTAGTGTTCATGTGTCGTATGAATAGATATGCAAAACAATAATAAAAACGATCATTTTGTATCTACAAACATCTATTGTACCAGACCACATCTGGCGTTGAAATTTCGGCAATTGCCATAAGGAACCCTGATTAATACACGGCTGATACGGATAATACTTAATTGGTAAAGTTTATTTTACGAACAAGTGTACGGAATTTTCGTTGATTTTGAGTAGTAATGTTACTTTAAACGAAAAATACGGAATGCACGGATTAATCTCCGACAACACATTACACAAATGCATTAAGCCCAGTTTTCCCACAACGTGACTTAAACGTAAATATATTGTGCATGCTTATAAAGTTATAATTAATCGTATGTATCTCTTCAAGATAGTGCAGTGCTATTTAAGAAATAATATTTTTCTATCATGGTTTGTTGTCGAATAACCCACAGTAAGGAGTATAGATGCGTAGGAATTAAATCACGAGTGCGAAGCACGAGTGATTTGATAACACGCATCTATACAACTTACCGTGGGTTATTCGACAACAAACCATCATAGAAAAATATTATTTCGATTCTAACACGATTCTAATTGATTTTGTTCAAGTTTTAGGACGTGAACTATATTTTTCAATACTCCGCCCTTCTTAGTACAAAGTTCACTATTTAGTGACGTCATTGAATTGTCCAAACATATATCGTCGTTTTCATTTACAAATATTTTGCAAATGACGACACCTTCATTAAAAACAACAATCGGAGAAACTTAATGACGTCACGTTTATTGATGCTACTCAAAAGCTAACATGCTATAAATGTTTTCTGAATTACGTTTCCTAACAAATAACATTCTTTGTTGGCGTGGTTATGCCAATTATCACCAAATATACAATTAGTTGTTTCATTACACTTATATACATGCTACATTTATTACATTTCTTTTAGAGCGGGTTTAAGCACGTGTATTTTACTGCAATATTTTCTTTATTTATTCGGAACTATTTTCTAAATGTTAAGCTCCGCCCATAAGTTATTGCAGAATAACCCACGCTTGATTTTCTTCTTTGTCTATAGAAAACAAGTCACTAGCCGTGTTAGAATTGTGAATAAGATATTAACAAATTAAAAGAATACTCGATCGTTCTTCTATTATTTGATGCCTGGATAAGCTTGCGGTTAGTCAACCTAGGCGGGGAAATAAAAACTGTGTTGACATTTTATCTGTTGTTTTTACATATTTCAAATTCCATCATTTTACATATTTCAAACTCCGTGATTAACGATCTAATTTTAATGTGTTTATTACCTATTTGATATTTGCAATCGAATCATTTTGTCCTTAACAAAATATCATTATATAATAATTACATATCATGTGGTCATGACAGCCTCATTTGATTTCGTTATTTTTTTTTCAATGATTTTCATTATTTATTTTGAACGCGTTATTTATCATAATAAGGTACGTTCATTCACTTTGAGTATACTTTGTGCCCTGAATAAAATGAGCATTCACTATGTGCATAATGGATATTATTCATCAAGATTAAAGACTATTGTCAGCCTGTTAACACAGCTCTGACAAAGCTATATAAATGATTAAATCAGATAAAGCGACAGCAACCGATCAATGTGACGAGGACCGAAACGAAAAACAACAACAGTAAATATAATACTTATATGCAGGAATCTGTCTAAACACTGAACCTAGTGTGTTCTTTTTAATGTTAATTTATTGTAAAACCCAATAAGAGTTCATGTGTTTTCCCATAGTGATGCCTATTACAAAGTCCAATTCAGATGTCTGTGCGTTTTATTTCTGCTTATTAAACCCAACGTTTGCAAATGTTTGTAAAATTCAAGATTAAAGCAAAGAACCCCAACGGGCCCCGCCCGCGACAACACGAAATTATGATCTCTTCTATCCAGCTGTGTGCGTGAGACTGATTATTTACTAATGTCAAAATACAGATATAAAACGATGAAACAGTCGATTGTAAAGCGTAAAATATGATGGGCCGTGTGCAAAGTCACGTGTCTAACAACTGCAACGTAAATATGACGTATGCAAAGGACACATATCGAATACATACGGAATTGACCGATGTTTTGCCGATCTTTATGATACGTAAATATACAAGGATTCATCAAGTATGATAAAAACCCGAAGTGTCCGAAACGTATTGACATTTGATAACCGAGGCAAGAAATGTTGGTCTAAGGGTGACAGCGTTTTGAAGATTGTATTAAATTTGGCTAATTGCGTTGATACAAATGTCGATTATTATATTTATTCAATAATGCTTCAAATATTTGTAACGTTGCATATTGCAGCTACACAATTTTGTTATTAAGGTAGCGCACCTCTAATGATTTCCCGCGATTTCTTCGAAAGTTGAAGAGCCTACTATTAGGTGCCGTAGCCAAGTGGTTAAGGCGATAGAGTATAAATCTTTTGGGATATTCCCGCGCAGGTTCGATTCCTGCCGACGACGTATACTTTTTTGCGACGCGTTTTATTTATTTTCTAACGTAATTTGATTTAATATGGCATATAAGCTATATTTATTGTTAAATATGTTGCAATTTTTATGCACATTCTTCAATTATTAAAATTAAAACAACGTTATGGCGAAATTGGGTGATTTTCTGTTGAAAATACGAACCATGCATGTTGCATTTTTATTTTTATTTCAAAAAGTAAACGGTAAATCTGTCTAGTTCTTGGTATTTTTGCTGTATATAGTGTTTCTATAAAAACTAAGTTTAAAATATGACTTAAATGATACTATTTGAAATTGTATGACACTTTGTTTTTAACCGACCCAATTTTTACTTGGCTGAAATCACTTACATTTCATGGCGCTCTTCCATAGATAAAAATTTGTAAAAAATAAATGTCTGTAAAAGAATACTTATTTCATCTTGTTTAAACTTTAAACACCTTTACAGCATCTGTACACACCAACTGCATGCCCATATTTGGAAATTTGAATGAATTATGAAACTTTTATATACCCCAGGGGTGAAAATAAACTGGACAAAAGCCGAGCGTGGGGGTGGTTTTGAAAAAAATCGGTATATTTATTTCAAAAGCATGGAAAGCCTACCTACAAGTTTGCATGTAGTTCAGTGAAATGATGCTGATTAAGAAAATAATTAACTAGATTATATTTGGATATGTGCCCATTAGAGGTGCGCTTCCTTAAATCAAACACGTCTACATATTGATATCGCGATGAGATTTATTACAGCATTTTTTATTCTTGTTTACAAGATTCATCCATTGGCCCTAAATCCAAACACACACATATTAATGATTTGTAAACTACGCTGCGCATAAACTAAATCATTATCTTCGTGCGTAAATATTAATTAAAGTTCATTCAGTATTGATTCCGATTGCAGATGAATAGCAAAAGACGAATCTTTATTGAATGATTTGCGCCACAACTTTTACTACGATGTAATATTAGAAATTAACTGTAATCTGCTGAGATCGGTTTCATAAAGAAATGCGATTGACTACGTAAATACAAATAAATGAATATATTTATATAAAGTACATGTTCAGATGTTTTGTGGATACAAGTTCATTTGTATACCGTTGCCTGAGTTAGGTCTTACGTATGAATATGGTTACACTCGCACACATATGTGAATTTCTTGCGATTTATGTAAAGTGGTTTAAAGTTGAATACTATTTTTCAATTCAATATGTTTGACTTTAAATAAATGCAATTTTGTGTCTTAAGCTTAAAGGTATAACGCGCTACTGAAAGAGCGTCAACACAAAAAAAAAAACAGAAATCGCCGTTTGTTTTTTGTCTAGCGCCGAAAAGGTCTTCTCAAATAATTGTTGAATAGAATAAATAACAGAACAAGTAAAATCGTGCATGATCACTACTTTTAATGCGTAAACATTTTTCCCCAAAGGAATTGTTGTTGTAAGGAATCGTTGTTGAACGGAATTGTTGTTGTAAGGAATCGTTGTTGTAAAGAATCGCTGTTGTAAAGAATCGTTATTGTAAGGAATTGTTGTTGTAAAGAATCGTTGACGTAATGCATCGTTCATGCTTGGAGCAGTTATGGTTAATACTCGTTAATGTTAGGAATTTTTGGTGTTTGGAATAGTTGTTGAAAGATATTATTGTTGTACGGAATCGTTGTTGTAAGATGTTTTTTGTCAAGAATCGTATTTGCAAGGAACCGTTGTTGAAAGGAATCGTTGAAGTCCGGAGTCGCTATTGTATGAAATCATGTTTTAAAGGAATCGCTGTTATAAGGATTCGTTGCTTTAGTGAATCGTTGTTGAAATGCATCGTTTTTCAAAGGAGTACTTGTGGAAAAGATCGTTGATGTTAGGACTTTTAATGTCAGTAATAGTTGGCAAAAGATATTGTTGATGAAAGGAATCGATGCTGTTATGAATTCTTTTTAAAAGAATCGTTGTTGGAAGGAATCGTTAATGTAAGGAATTGTTGTTGTAAGGAATCGTTATTATAATCAATCGCTATTGCCAGGAATAGTTTTTGTAAGGAATCGTTGTTGTTAGGAATCGTTGCTGTCGAGAATGTGAGGAATATTTGTTTTAAAGAATCCGTATCGTTATGGATCGCCTTTTAAAGGAATCGCTTTTGTAAGAAATTGTTTCTGTAATGAATCTCTTGTGTAGGTTATCGCTGTTGTTAGGAATCATGGTTGTAAGCTTATCTATTGTATGGATTCGTGGAAATTTGTTATAGTAAGTGGTGGCTGCAGAGTCACGCGGGGTTAAAGCTAATTTTTAAAATCAACTGTTTTGTAATTTAAGACTATAAGCTGTTTATCTGTAATTGAGAAAAAGGAAGTGGTCAATACAAATAATTCGTTTAAAAACTATCGGTAAATGTCCAAAAAGGTGTTTCTACTACGATAGGACAACCTTATCGATTCTTAAATAGACTGTAGACAGCATACTATGTCGTTAATACATACTACACAAACTAGAGTTTTCATAACAACCTTTGTTAATTGTTAACTGACACGTTGACAACGGCCGCAGTGAGATAATTGATATCGTGTTCTCAGAGCGATCAGGGCGTTCAGGACTATTCTGCCTATTCTGAGATCTTGCTCATGATCTTCGCTTAAGAAACCAAGTCATCACCATCATCATCAAATAAAAAATAGTATCTCATCGCTGTAAGAACACCTCCAATATATCATATTATCAACATCAGCAACACTTGCTGGGATGTTGTTTGAAACATAATGTTAACTTAAATTCAATAAAAAGTGTAATTAAACAGTATTCCAAATCGAAATCCCGCTTTATTATTTTTAAACACGCCAGTTTTTTTCCATCCTTTAAGTGTGTAATAAACAAAATTCATAGTCTTATAAACAAGGTTCATGCATCAAGCAATACCACAACATTTCTTGTTTATTTGTATGCGATCTTCAACGTAGACGAAATAGATTACCAAATACCTGAAAATAAATCTAACTTATGTATAATTGATTCCATATATTGATGAATGGAATGATTTTAGCTTCTAAAGAGTGATATACGGCATTAGATATTAGAGTCATTAAAACCACATTAGATTTGATATCAACCGCAAACTGTTGAAATCGGCTTATTTAAAAAAAGTCAAATATTGATAAAGTTTTGTTGTGCTCACAATTTAATACGAACGCAGTGTCTGTATCACGTCATACGAATAAATTAACCCATTTATGCCCAGTGGACTCTCCCATCCTTCTAAATTGGATCAATTTATTTCCAAAATTAGGGGTGTCAAGTATATTTATTTCTATATTTAGAATATTTCATAACGAAATTCATTTAAGCAAACAGCGTAGACCCAGATGAGACGCCGCATCATGCAATGTCCTTTTTTCAGGACGCTAGGCATGAATGGGTTAAAGTCGACAAATATCAATTAGTCAATGAATAAATTGCATGAAAATGACGCATTTAAGAACATTTTTTCGGGCGAGTGAGTTGATTATCTATATGTATACAGAAACATCGATGTCGAATTCTAATGCAAATGAATAACGTCTACGTGGTATATGAAAAACACAAAAAAACATAAAAACGCAGCAATTGTGTGTGTGTGTGTGTCTATAAGTATAATATTAAAATAGTAAACATATTAAATATTGTAAAAAAAAACAGTATTTTGATTTGTAAATTCCCATGCATTTGACACTGACTGCATTGTAAATGATATTATTCAATATCCAATAAATTCATCCAATCGGCATTCTTCATATGTACCACGTGACCGTCCAATATATTCCGGTATTGGATCCAAAAAGTCTGTATTTTTTCCATATTGGACAGATGAGTACACGTGCACTAAGCAATTGTTTTGTAACGATAAAAGCCGTTACCGAGAAAAAGTATCGGAATGTACTATAATCGATTCACACAGGCGATATTTTGCTTGTAACGTTATGTCTCTTTTTAATACTTTTCTATTGAAAATATGAGAGGAAATAAAAAAAACGAATCGAGAATGTGATATTTAATTAATTTTTATTGTAAGAAATTTAAAAAAAAATGCAAAAGCAAGTGATATTGTTATTGCTAGAAATTGAAAACAAATATGCAACAGCAAAACAAAAAATCAATTTTATTAACCTCAATGACAACTTTAATCTAATGCTAGCCTAATAACAACTAAGTTACAATGATATGCATTTCCATTTTCTGTTCTTCCATCCATTTATCGAAATGTATTTTTAACCACAGTATTTGTTGATAGCGTTTGTACACATGCTCACCATTCTGACCCAAAGGCCAAAACACAATTTACGAATTCGTAATCCTGTCGGAGCGAGTTGTTTTATTCCTATCGAAGTTAACAATTATGCATGACAAACACACAATCCGAAAAACGTTTTGCCTTTTGGATTCGTTCAATGCTATCAAAATGGTAGACTATAATATGCTACTAGATTTATTAAACACTACCACCTCCATATTGTTGTCCCTAAAATGCAGAGTCTTGCTTATACTAGTATGTTTCGTCAGAGAAATGACGTCACACAAGATACGTCATAAAGTGCGTAATCAATGAATGAAAATAAAAATACGGAAAGCTGGTTTGGTAATGAGGATATAGAATAAAAAGTTTATTAGACGTTTAAACTGTACAATACGTGATATATTTGGACTCGCACACAGTTTGAAGTCATATTGGACTCGCCTAACGGCTCGTCCAATATGACTTCAAACTGTGTGCTCGTCCAAATATATCTCCGTATTGTACAGTGAAACGTCTAATAACATTTAAATATTGTATATTTGGAAATTGTGTTGCTATTTTTATAATTTGTCCATTGATATTCGTGTTATTTAGTTCCGGCAGAAGTTTCCAATTAAATTATTGTGAATGCTTATGCATATTGATTTGAAATCCCCAATAGAAACAAAATAATGGATTTAATATGATGGTGAAGTTTAGCTTTTACCACTAAAGTATTTTACGAGTTTATAGCAGAACCGCATCATTCGGCGTCTCATCAGGGACTACGCTGTTTGCCAAGGCCTTTTTTCTAGACGCTAGGCATAAATTGGTTAATGGCTGAAACAGACTCCAGAATATATTTATAATAATATTGTTACAGTATAATGTTATATGCTTTTACTTTGTACCCAAAGGCCATGTATTATGTTTTGGGGGTTTTGTTCTCAGAGTATTCGATGTATATTGGAAGACAGTTTTAATGTTTCATACGATTCTGTGTCCTCTATATGGCGATTCTAGAATGTAATATATTACAAAATTGACGTTGCATGTTTTACTGAATGTCGTGTATTTACGTTGGTAAATGAATGATTTAGATCTCGATATAGAACAGAAACAATAGTACACATTATTTATAATCTATATTGTGCTATACATTTAGAAACAATATAGGTAAAAAGTAGGTAAAGGTGCCGTCCCAAGTGCGGACTTTCATAGAATCCATAGAATTTAATACATCCATAGAATGTGTAATACATATTTTAAAAAACATCTATGATGTCTGACTAATTTAAAATTGGTATCACAATCCTAACTTTATTGATTGTATTGTTAATAAAACAGTCTTTAATCTTAATTTGATTGCATTGAAAGCCTAAGGTTAGTTCAGAAAACATCGTGCCATTTTAGTTGTAGTAGCAAAACTTTTTTGGCATTTACCGATAGTTTTTTAACGAATTATTTGTATTGACCAGCGTCCTCCTTTTCAATTACAGATAAACAACTTAGAGTCGTAAATTACATAGAAGTTAAAAAATTTTAAATTAGCATTTACTCCGCGTCACTCTGTAGCAACCTTTTACTGTAAAAAATCTCTACGAATCCTTACAATAGCTATCTTTAAAACAATGATTCCTTACAACAGCGATTTCCTACAAGATAGATTCATTACGAAAACAATGCCTTACATAAATGATTGCTTTCAACGAAGAGTCCTTACAACAACGATTTCTTACAACAATTTCCTTCTAAAACAATTCCTTACAATAGCAATTCCTTTAAAAGAAATGATTCATAATAATACAGATTCTTTAAAACTACTGTTCCTCGTATTTACGATTCCTTACAGCAACGATTCCTTACAACAACGATTCCGTACAACAACGATTCCGCACAACAACGATTCCTTACAACTACAATTCCTTAAAACAACGATTCCTTATAAGGACGAATCCTCATTTCTTACAAATAAGATTCCTTATATTAACGATTCCTTACAACAGCGCGTTTTTTATTTAAATAAAACGTTTTCTAACAGCATCGATTCCTTTCATCAAGAATATCTTTCGCAAATTATTCCTGACATTAAAAATTCACTACATTAACGATTAATTTCTACTACGATTTAACTACTCCTTTAAATAACGATGCATTATTACAACAAGGAATCCTTAGACTAACAAATCCTTACAACAACAATTCCTTTAAAACATCCTTCCATACAAAAGCGACTCAACAAAGATTCCTTACAACAACGGTTCCTTACAAAAACGATTCCTTACACCAACGATTCCCACAACAACGATTCCTTACAAAAACGATTCATTACATTAACGATTCCTTACAACATCGCGTTCTTACATCAAAGATTCCTTACAACAACGATTCCTTAAAGCAACAATTCCTTTGGGGAAAATCATTTACGCATTAAAATTGGAGAAAAGCACGATTTTATTTGTTATGCTATTTATTTTAATCAAACATGATTAGTGAAGACCTTTCCGATGCTAGACGAATAACAAATGGCGATTTCTCTTCTATTTTATTTCGCCGCTCTTTCGGTAGCGCGTTATACCTTTACGCATAAGACATAAAACTGCATTTATTTAAAGAGTAACATATTGAATTAAAAAAAATATTTTCATCAATAAAATACTTTTCATAAATATCAAGATAATCGCGTCATTCACTTATTTGTGCGAGTGTAACCAAATGTATACGCAAGACCTAAATTAGGAAA
The DNA here is from genome assembly GCF_020536995.1 of Dreissena polymorpha. NCBI lineage: Eukaryota > Metazoa > Mollusca > Bivalvia > Myida > Dreissenidae > Dreissena > Dreissena polymorpha. The sequence continues at coordinate 66,060,274 of NC_068365.1, read as the reverse complement.
CGGTATATAAATGAACTTTTGGCAACAAAACATCTGAAAATGTACTGAATATAAGTGTATACATTTATGTGTATTTACGTAGTCAATCGCATTTCTTTGTAAATCCGATTTCAGCAGAGTACGGTTGATTTCAAATATATCATCTTAGAAAAACTTGTGACGCAAATCAGTCAATAGAGATTCATCTTTAACTCTGTATTTACCACTGGAATCAATAATGAAATTTTTTTAATTAATCTTAACGCATGAAGAATCTGTTTTCGTATAAATTTAGCGTCGTTCATAAGTAACCAATATTTGTGTATTTGGATGGAGGGTCGGTGGATGAGTCTGGCTAACAATTGTTTAACAGGCTGTTACAAACCTTCAAGCTATTTCAATATGTAGATTTGTTTGATTTAATAACAAAAACTGTGCAACTGCAAAACAGTGCATTAAATCTAAACAATGGTTATTATTGGGTTTTACAAAAAAAGCTTCACTTTGAGAAGACATATGAACTCTGATTGGGTATTAACCAATTGACGTGTTTACAATAATTAAACATTAAAAAGAATGCACTGGGTTCAGTGTTAAGACAGGTCCCTGCATATAAGTTTATATTTACTGTTGTTGTTTTTTCGTTTCGTTCCTCGTCCATTGATCGGTGGCTGTCGCCTTATCTGATTTAATCATTCATAGCCTTGTCAGAGCTGTGTTAAAGAGCTAACAATAGTGTTTAATAGTGATGAATAATATCAATTGCCACTACTTCATGCTCATTTTATTCAGAGCACAAAGTATATTCAAGGTGAACAAAACATTTCTTATGATGATTAATAACGCGTTCGAAGTAAATGTTAACCATGGAAAAAGATATAGAAATTAAATGAGACTGTCGTTAACAAAGAATATGTAATTATAATATATTATTTGTTAAGAACAAAATTAATCAATTGCAAATACGCACTAGTTAATACATGCATGGAATAAAGATCGTTAATCATAGAGTTTGAAATATGTAAAATGATGAAGTTTGAAATATGAATAAAAAGACGAATAAAATGTCAACTAATTTATTATTTCCCATCCAAAGTTGACTAACTGCATGCTTGTCTGTGCATCGAATTATAGCAGAACGATCGAGTATTCGTTTTATTTGCCAATATCTTACGCTCAAATAGCACTGTACTATCTAGCAAAGATACATGCGATTAATTGTGTCTTGTTCTGAGAAAACTGGGCGTAATGCTTGTGCGTAAAGTGCCGTCCCAGATCAGCCTGCGCAGTCCGCACAGGCTAATCAGGGACGACACTTTCCGCTTTTATGGTATTTTTATGTTGAAAATCTTACCGAAAATCACGTTTAAGCGGAAAGTGTCGTCCCTGATTAGCCTGTGCGGACTGCACAGGCTTATCAGGGACGGCACTTTACGCACATGCATTATTCCCAGTTTTGTCAGAACATGACACTATTATAATAATGCACACTTGTAAACGTATTAGCGTCGTTATGGAAAAACAGGGCTTAATGTGTGTGCGCAAGGTGTATTCCAAGATTATCATGTGCACTTCGCAAATCGGGGACGACACTCTCCGCTTGTATAGTTTTATTTTCGTTTAAAGGAAGTCTCTTCAGAGTGAAAACCCAGCGGTCTGCCCATGCTCATCTGGGAAGACACTTTACGCACATGCATTAAGCCCCGTATTCCCAGAGCGAGAATCATATGAAGAGCAATCGGCGGTTGTCTAAATATGTCAGAATACTCGATATGAGAAAGTTGCATATTCAATTGTGTTTGTAGGTACAGAGGATATCATATGTGTGTGCTGTAAACTCATCTGTTAGTTTTATTTTAATCGACCATGATATTGACTATGAAAAGGAAAGTTCGATCTTTGACTTCCCCAATCACGCCATTATTTATAATTCATAATTAACATGACATTCATAAGAACCAAATGACTACATTTAACATCATGAATGCATATTTAGAGTTTTATTCAGCGACAGGAAAAAACTTTTTTGTTAATATACATATTCAAAACTTAGCAAACGAACTTTATTCTATATTGAAATAAGTCCTACGCAGAAAATTGCGTCATACGTGCTTTTGATTGATCTTTAGCTTATTATATGCATACGTACGACCTTAAACAAGTAGTGCTATATATTATTTTTGAAACCGTGTCCACAATACGTGTTGATGTGTTCTTCGTAAATACGTTTAATTTATGTAGTCAATCTTATGTCTGAATGAAACCAATTTAAACAGTTTACGGTTGAATTCATCTATAACATGGTTGTAAAAGGCATCAACAACTAATGGGGCAAATCAATAAATAGAGGTTCATATCTTTCTATTCACACGTCATTTGAATCTGTAATGAATAAAACGACGTTAATTTTTATGCATAAAAAGATGTTTTCGTATTCGCTTAAATCGCGAATAATTAAAACATTTTATGCGATTGGTGAATGGTTCTTGTTGACAGAACTTGTAAAAAGGTGTTATAAATCTTACCTCACGTACTTTATTGAATAACTCGAGGTTCTAAATTGGAATACGTTTGAGAGATAGTTGAACATTTGACCATGATGTCCAATTCCCCAACCACGGGATTTGCGCTCCTTTTAGTTACTGGATATATTGGAACCGTACTAGCGGCGGTACGTGTTTCATTTATTGCTGTTTTCATGATATTAAAATCGTAAACTAGAATAATGATGGTTATAATGGTAATGATAATAATAATATTATTTATAAGAATACTACTACTACTACTACTAATAATAATAATAATAATAATAATAATAATAATAATAATAATAATAATAATAATAATAATAATAATAATTAAAAAAATAATTAATAATAATAATAATGATTTAAGCTTCACTGCATTTAAGTCTTACTATGCATAAAAGCTGAGACGTTGATCATTTTGCGACAACCTTCAACATATTCTTTACATACCGTTTTAAAATTGGAAAATACTTTTTTTGCCCACTCCGTTTTAAGTAAGAAATATTGTGCTATAGTTTGGGTTTTCAGGTTTGAGGATATGCTATTGAGTGATATGAATATGTTATTATATAATGATATCAATAATTTTTTATTACTGCAATTATGGGTGTTAAAGTATATATTTTGTAGGTTGAACATGAATTCTTTATTTTAGCTATAAAGTCTTCATAGCTAAATGTGTAATATCATTTGTAAATCTACGGGACGATGAATTTCTAGCATGTTAACTGTTTGTTAGTTCCATTGAAATTTCCATATTAAGATTTAAAACTTTCAGAACTCTTTTTTTCAACTAATTTCACATTTGTTCCATCAAAATTAACGCTTAGTCAAAAAACAAGTGAGATTTTATAAAAAAAAATAATGTTACATTTAGAAGTTTTCTCAGCATCATCCAAAATAATGGTTGTTTGATCTGAAAAGTGAGCGTTTGTGTTCTTCTTAATTGATGTTATACCTTTCATGTCGTTGTTAATTTCTACAGATAATACCTCTGCGCTAAGAAACACGATATAACAAGATATTGGGTCTCCTTCATGACATCTTTTACGCCGAATAGGAAAGATTTCACATAAATTGCCAAATTGTGTGACTGCGGATATGCACATCTTTGTGAAATATTTGAAAACAAAGTTTAATGTCAAGACCATTAAAGATGTCTTATCGACAAATGAACAAGACTGAGAATTTAATGCCTTTGAAAATCAATTTAAATCAAAACGCCATAAGTATCTTTCTTTTTAGTAAACTTCATATTGTTCAATTTCAATATATAAGCATTGCGTTTTCACGTATGTATTGACCTTTAATACAACATTAAGTTTATCCATACATGTTTTCATCATCTTTGAAATTCCACGTGAGCCAATTTTGTCAATAGTATTAGAAATAGCTTTTCTTCCTCAGTTCCATGAGTTAGTCTCTAAAAAAGCGCTCGTCACTGGTGGTAGAGCATTATCTGAAATATCATCTTAAGTTATCACCAGTGTTAACATTTAGCGCATATTGTTCTTTAATATTACTAATTTAAATATTATTTAGGTAATTCAAATAGATTGCATTATTGAAATTCGTTAATGGTTAAGATGGTCACATAAGAGACTGACCATGTATAAATACATCATTTGTAACATGTAACATTTTATTGTATTGTTTCTTTTATAGCCATGTCACTCTTAAGCTGTCAGTATATCTACCATCATATATCACATCTATCCTCGTGTCAATACATTGTAAAGTTGACAATGGTTTGTAATGTTAGTGAATGATATCAATAATATAGCCATAAAATTTCCATTTAATGATGTGCATATTAAACGTGTATTCACAGTGAACAAAACGTACGTAATGATTCATGTCATCCAAACAGACGATTTTAACTATTGAAATGAAATATCCAAATTAAATGAGATAGCCGTAAAGACATTGTTTACATAGTTTTGTTTTGTTATAATACATCCATTGAAATAAATGAATTAATACATAATAAATAGTGTGACTTAAGGTCTTTAATCATAGACTGTTATCCACTATAGATTGATTGACGAACTGGTTCTAAAAGATGATGTATTCCGGAAGCTTTATGTTTGAATGACACCTATACAAATACACTTGTAAACCGGTCTATTCATAATTAAAACATGATAACCGAAGATTGCTCTTTTTGAAGAGGCTTTATGTAACTGGTTTTAAAGACCATACACGTTGAGATGCAAACATGAGTCTTCTTTCTAAGTGGAGGGCAGTACAATTTTGCTAGGAAAGCAAAAAAAGTTTAGGAAAATAAATAAATTTAGGAAACTATAGGAAAGTAAAATTAAGCAATGAAAGTAATATTTTGTTAACAAAGTAAGATCTAGTTTACGAACGTGATATCTATTTATTAAGACAATTGTAGTTAAAGAGTAAAATATACTTTTAGCAAAGGAAAACGTTCTACAAACGTTCAATGTGTTAAAGGTAAAATATAATAAGAAATTTAACCGTATATGCAAAGAAAAATATAGTTAAAAGTATAATGTAGAAAAAAATTAAAAAAGATTAGCAAAATTATATATTGGGATATTTAAATGAAGCAAGACAAGTACATGTATCTATTAAAGTAAAATGAAGTATGAGAATGTGATGTATCAGAAAAGTTAAAGTTAGGAAAGCTTTGAAAGTAAAATGAACATTAAAAGGTAACTGTAGTTACAATGGTAAGCTATAGTTAGAAAAGCTCCATGTAATAGGAAAGCAAAATGTATGATGGAAATTGGAATGTACTAGGGGGAAAAATAAGTTACATGTTAAAGGAACGCGAGATATGTTGGGAAAGTGACATGTATTCCGACAAAGCGTACTTTTTGAGACGCGTTTTATTTCTTTTTTAACGTTATTTGATTTAATATAACATATAAGCTAGGTTTATTGTTAAATAAGTTGCAATTTTTATGCATAATCTTCAATTTTTAAAATTAAAACAACGTTACGTCTAAATTGCGTGATTTACTGCTGAAAATACGAATCATGCATGTTGCATTTTTATTTTTATTTCAAATAGTAAATGGTACATCTGTCTATTTCTTGGTAGTTTTGCTGCATATAAGGTATCTATAAAAACTAAGTTCAAAATATTACTTAAATGATACTATTTTAATTTTACGACCCAATTTCTACTTGGCTAAAACCACTTACATTTTATAGCGCTCTCCCATTAACAATGGAATTTATTGTTTTAAAAAGTCTCTTCTTTATACAATTAAGGCGGAGCATGTCGTTCCTGATAAGCCTGTGTAGACAGCACATGCTAATCTGGGACGACATTTCATGCGCATGCATTAAGCCAAATTGTCCCAATGCGAGGCTCATATGAAAAGCATTTAGTATTCTTGAATATGTCTGAATAATGAATATGAAAAAGTTGCATATTACATTTTCTATGTAGTGGCAGGGTATGAACATATTTTGTGCTGAGACATGTTGTGTGTACTTGTTATGCTAATAGACTATGAGACTGAGTATAAAATATAAGTCCGACCTTTGACTTCCGCAAGTTCGCATTGATTTCTAAAACACACAACATCTGTTAGAACCAAATGACTGCAATTGTAAATAACACGACATATGTGAGAACCAAATGACTACAGTTCTAAATAACACGACATTTGTCACAACCTTATGACTGCAATTGTAAATAACACGACATCTGTCAGAACCAAATTACTACAATTCAAAATGACACGACATCTGTCAGAACCAAATGACTGCATTCTAAATAACACGACATCTGTCAGATAGATATGACTACAATTCCATATAGCACGACATCTGTTAAAACAAAATTACTGCAATTCTAAATAACACGACATCTGTTAAAACGAAATGACTACGATTCTAAATAACGCGACATCTGTCAAAACCAAATGACTACAATTCTAAATAACACGACACCTGTTAAAACCAAATGACTACAATTCCAAATAACACGATATTTGTAAGAACCTAAATGACTACAATTCCAAATAACACGACATCTGTAAGAACCCAAATGACTACCATTCCAAATAACACGACATCTGTAAGAACCCAAATGACTATAATTGAGGTCAGGAATCGCCTGCATATTAAGAGTTGTATTCTTCACCGAAATAGAACTAAAGTTGTTGTTTAAGTACACAACGGTCATATACTGTAAAAAGGCCTTCGGCAAAAAGTGCGTCGTTTTCATTCTTCATTCATTTGGTAATTGATATATTTATCAAATGATATTCGTACGTTCGACCTTAAGCATGTAATGCTATATAGTATCATAACAGCGTATCAACAATCCTGTTTGATGCTTTCTTCATAAATATTGTTAATTTATGTAGTCGATTGCATGTCTGCATTAAACCAAGTTAAACAGTTTACGGTTAAATTCAATTATCGCATGGCTGTTGAAGGACTCACACATCTAATCAAATCAGTAAATATAGATTCATATCTTTGTATTCATAAATCAATAATGAATAAACTGAAATAAATGTGTATGCATTGAAAAGATGATTTTGTACGCACTCTAAATCGCGCATAATTAAAACTTTGTATGCGACTGGTGAATGGTTCCTGTTGACAGAACGAATAAAAAGCCGATATGAATCTTACCTTAAGGTCTATAGGCTCATGTACTTTATTAAATGCTCTTAATTTGATAACGTTGTAAAGATAGTTATACATATGACCATGATGTCCAATTCCCCCACCACGGGATTAGCGTTCCTTTTAGTAGCTGCATATCTTGGAATCGTTGTAGCGGCGGTACGTGTTTCAATTATTGCTGTTTTTGATGATATAATAATCGTAATCTAGACTAATAATGGTTATAATAAAATGATAATAATAATAATAATATTATTATTATTATTATTAAAAGTAGTAGTAGTAGTAGTAGTAGTAGTAGTAGTAGTAGTAGTAGTAGTAGTAGTAGTAGTAGTAGTAGTAGTAGTAGTAGAAGTAGTAGTAGTAGAAGTAGTAGTAGAAGTGTTATTATTATTATTATTATTATTATTATTATTATTGTTGTTGTTATTGTTATTATTATTACCCATATTTTATATCAGTATAAAAGAAAAACCATTTGCATGTGTCCTATATGTCCTACACATATGCATTAGTTATATATAGTTTGCTAGATAAATATGTCATTTGCATTTCTCATTATTTGTTCTTAGAAATCGACAAACGATTGAGAACATCCTTCCAAAAAACGATTTATCATTGTAGAGGCTAAATTTAATAATGTTTTCCATATTATACGAAATTTTCAAGAAATCTATGTATGCATTTGCAACGTGTAACCAATTTCCATTTAATGAAAATGCTCTTTTATCTTCACTCCTTTTTAGCTTAACAGCATGCATAAGAGCTTCTACGTTGATCATTTTGAACTAACTTTCAAAATATTATTAACATAACGTTTAAAAAAATACTTTTTTTGCAGACTCTGTTTAAAGTTAGAAATGCTGTGCTATAAATGAGGTTTTCAGGTTTGAGGATAGGTTAGGAAGGGATATAAATATGTGATCAAATAATGATATCAATAATGTTTTTATTACTGCATTTATTGGTGTTGAAAATGTGTGTTTTTTCAGGTTGAATATGAATTCTTTATTTCAACTATTTATATCTAAATGTGTAATATCATTTGTTGATCTACGTTAACATAAATTTCTTGCATCTTAACTTTGTTGGTTCCATTGAAGTTTCCAAATTGAAACTTCCATATTTCATAACTTTTTTGCCAACCAATGTTACATGTGTTTTATCAAAATTAACGTTAAGTCAAGGAATAGGTTAGATGTTATAAGTAATGTTACATTAAGATTTTCTCTCAACTCCATCCAAAATATATTATGTCATCTGTAAAGTGACAGTTTGTGTTCGCCTTAATTGATGTTTATACATTTCATGTCGTTATTGTTTTCTACAGATAATGCTTCTGCGCAAATAAAAACGATATAAATAGATACTGGATCTCCTTCATGACATCTAAAATGAATAGAAAAGATTTCACATGAATTGCCAAATTTAATGCCTGCGGATTGGCCATCTTTGTGAAAAAAAATTCAAATCAACGTTTTACGTCAGGACCATGAAAATGTCTTATCGACAAATGAATACGATATAAATTTGAATGCCTTTGAAAATCAATTTAAATCAAAAGGCCATAAATATCTTTCTTTTTAGTAAAATTCATACTTTCAGATAAATAAGCCTTGTGTTTTCACGTATGTATCGACCTTTAATACAATATTAAGCTTACCCATACATGTTTTAATCATGTTTGCAATTGCACGTGAGCCTATGCTGTAAATAGTATTACAAACTGCTTTTCCCCTCAGTTCCATGAGGTATGTGTCTAAACAAGAATTCGTCACTGATTGTCAATATAAAGAAGTGAAACTCCAGCTGCTGGAGCAGTATTGAATTTTTATTATAAACAATTAGTTGGTCCTTTATTTAAGGCAAGTGACCGATTGCCCAACCAGTACAAAACAGCACAATACAAAACAACATAAACACATATAAGAATAAAGCTGGGGTCACCGCCTTGGAACGGTCAATGCAAAGCATTGGG